>NW_026067918.1:11693236-11951273 GCF_014885135.2 Alexandromys fortis | reverse complement strand
ATATATGTATGTATATCCTATAACTCAAGAACAGCCAGATAAAAGAAATGGGCTGGGAACAGGTGGGCGTGCCCCTGCAATGTGTGTGGAGCATCTGGGATTCTGGGATGCTCCCTGAACTCACCCACTTGGCTGTCACTTCGAGTTACGGTTTCCAGTAGCCCAGGCTTGCCTTAGCTTGCTATGAAGCCAGGAATTCCTGCCACCACCTCCCACGTGCTGTGCTTTCTGGCACTGGATTTCACACTCAGCTCTGCTGAGTTCTGCCTTCCGTTATGCAGGCATGACTGATGACATCAGTAGCCATGGTGAGTGATCGCTAGCCTCTGGGGGGGGGGGGAGTCAGGATGCTTGGGTGGGCTGCAGTTTCCAACCCTCCAATGACACCTTGTCTTTCGGTTGCCTAGCAGCCATAAAGCTGCTAGGGACCCCAGCCTCCGGGCTAGCAATAGAAAGCCAGAGACCCATTTTGTCTTTACTGCTGCGCAACAGCTCCACCTGGCCCTTCGGACACGCGTGACACTGACCATGATTCAGCATCCAAGGACAATGACGTGCTCAGACTCCCGTTGGGCAGCGTGGGAATCTGCAGATTCCAGGACCTTCCAAGGAGGCCCCGGTGCGCAACAGATGAACACGTATATCAGAACAAAGTCCCAGAAACAGAAACCAGACAGCTCAGGCCCGTTCTCTCAACTCCACAATTTAGAGGGAAAAAAAAAAAATAGGGAAGGAACTAAAGATCAGACGCCACTGCTGATCTGGAGACCTAAGCTTGCTTTCTAGAGCGCTGCTAAATGAGCAGCGCCACCAGGGACAGGCGAGTCCAAACACAAGCTTTCGAGACACCGTGAGCATTCTCTCTGTGCCACTGCGCGCGTTCTCTCTGTGCCTCAGTTTCCCCCTGCGAGACATACACACAGAGCTTGGCCCGCCCAGCACTGAGGGTACCCACTAGAATCCGGGATATTTTGCCGAAGCCTGTGGTGTTACTCAGGTCCCTGCCTGCGTCTGCCTGAGCCGGGGGTCGGGGGTCGGGGGAGTCCCACCTCTCTCGGTTTCTCTGCTCGATTTTCCCAAGCAGGAACTCACTTGATAGTCGGCCTCGCCGCCCTGAAGGAGGCCGCTCCTCTGGAGGTCCTCGGGCATGATACAGCCGTCACCAGCGCGTCCAGCTCACCTGCGCAAACGCCCTCCTGGCCGCAGACCCCCAAACCCAGCGAGACAGCTCGGGTCACGTGGTCCGAGGGCGGGGCTAGACAGCACGGACCACGTGACTCGGCCTCCGGCGTGGGCGTTCTCGCTGCGCCCCCTAGTGGCTGCGGGCGGCAGAGCGCGCAGGTGTCACCGGGCGGTGACCGGGAAGACGGGAAGAAGCTGGCACAGAACAGATCTAACCCAAGGCCACCCGTCCAGCACCTCGAAAGCTTCAGTGAGAGATGAAAACCAGTCCAGACTGGGAGCTCCGTCAGCTTGCTCCGTAGGGAAAGAGTCAAAAACACGTGATCACACACACACACACACACACACAAACCCCTATGCTGGTGAAAGCATAAAATGACGTCAGGCTTTTGACATTGATGGTCATAAATTGAGACGTAAGCACAGGGTGGTGGTGTGAGCATGTGATCCCAGCACTCAGGAGACAGAGGCAGGAGGATTGCTAATTTGAGTCCAACATAGGACACCTGGTGAGACCCTGTTTCAAAAACTAAAGTAAGCTAAGCAATGGTGGCACACGCCTTTAATCCCAGCACTCGGCAGGCAGAGACAGGCGGATCTCTGTGAGACAGGGGATGTCCTGGAAGACACTGCACACAGTTCTGGAAGCTTGTCAGAACGCAGTGCAGGGTTAATTAGTGCCAAGAGATGACCAGTGATGGACAGGACCTCACTTTGGCCAAGACTGCTTAGCCATACAGACTTCTGCCCTATTAAACCTCACATCGGGACCCGCAAGGTGGGCCTGGAATGGATGGTGGTCCATTATTTGTGCCACTTCCCACTGTGGCCACATTTAATAACTCCCCCTTTGAAGCATGAGTAATAAAAACTCAGAGAGAGAAATTGGGGTTCAACCTGAAGGTCAGAAAGGCAAAGCAGCCAGCCACTGGCTCTTACCTCGACCTCAGTCCAAAATGGTGATCCTGCCTCCAGGAAATCCTCATAATGAGACTGAGCCTGAGAGCTGTCTCCTCCCATTTTTTTTTTTTTTATTTTTGAAACAGGGTTCCTGTCCTGGAACTAGCTCTTGTAGTCCAGGCTGACCTCGAACTCACAGAGATCTGCCTGCCTCTGCCTCCTGAGTGCTGGGATTAAAGGCGTGCGCCACCACCGCCCAGTTGTCTCCTCTCATTTTATATTCCTCTCTAGTTCTGGAATTAAAGGTGTGCACCACTACCACCTGTTTTTTTTTTTCTTTTAATTTAGTATGTATACAATATTTTGTCTGTATGTATGCCTGCAGGCCAGAAGAGGGCACCAGACCCCATTGCAGGTGGTTTGAACCACCATGTGGTTGCTGGGAATTCTACCTTTGGAAGAGCAGGTAACAAAAAGAAAGAAAATGAAAAAAAGCTGGGCGGTGGTGGCGCATGCCTTTAATCCCAGCACTCGGGAGGCAGAGGCAGGCGGATCTCTGTGAGCTTGAGGCCAGCCTAGTCTACAAGAGCTAGTTCCAGGACAGGCACCAAAAACTACAGAGAAATCCCGTCTCGAAAAACCAATATATATATATATGAAATATCACTACACCTTTCTCTGCTTTTCACTGTTGTCTCTTTAGTTGACACTGATAACAGGTAGCTGAGCCTAGTTTATTCCGTATCATGCAAGTGATGGACACACAGCAGACTTCATTTGCTAAGCAGAACAAACACACAGCAAGTACTGAAGGGGAGGGCCAGACAGGCAGTGGGTGTGTCCTGGGTGGGGTGGGCGTGGCTGGGGTCTCCAGCCCTCTTGGCTGTTTTTGTATTTCATTGTTAGGATGAACATGTCTTACTCCTTTGACCCAGAAATAGCTTTCTTTCGTAAATTTTATTTTTTCTGTTGTAAAGTTTAAAACTGAAATTATTCCACAGGACATTTTCTATTTCCTATCTACAGAAGCACAAAGGCAGCCGGTGCTCAGAAACCCAGAGGAGGGGAGGCAGAGGTGAAGAGAACAGTCAGAGGTGGGTGGGTGAGCGCCAGGTAGGTGACCCTTTACTGATGTAGTTACCACCTCTGTAGGTAGATGTTTGCCCTCCTTGGAATCCTGGGGTCCTTAGCTTTGATCTTTGGGTTTTGATCATAGGGGATGGGGGCAGGATAAGGTGGAGCTTTCTGTGGGGTGGAGCTGGGGAACCAGAATGAGGTTAGCTTGTGGGCTTCAGATGGGCTGGGGCAGACACTTGAGGGCCAAGGCAGTCTTGTCCCCGGCTTCCGTGGGGCCCTCTCTCCCTTACTTGCCCCACAAAGCCGAGGGCCTGTCCCAGGACAGTGTGATAGGTATCAGATGTAGGCCGCGGAACTGACAACAGAATGGACCTACCTGGATGGGTAAGCCCCACAGGAGAGTGGATTTTTATGCCCAGGTGATGCCTCTGCCGGCAGGCACATTCACCCAAGCAGATCAGGGATGCTGCACTACACCTGGTGTGAACAGCACAGTGGCTGTGAGTGAATACAGGTCTGGCTTGTCAGTGTCTCCTAAGTAGGGTGTCATTCTAGGGCACACGTGGCTTTTTGGAACAGGGTCTCCATCAGGGCAGCCTTGGCAAGTGCGGGCCAAGTGCTGTCTAGGAGGGCTCTCGGGGCTCCAGCTTGCTGACAATCTTCTGCTGAATCTTTCTCAGCACCTCCTGGTACTGGGGGTAGTCTTCCTGCACTTGGGAGAGGACCGCGTTGAACTGGGCCAGCCGGACATCTAAACGCTTGCGCTCCATCAGCAGGCTCTTGCTGCTGCGGTGCAGGAGCACGTACTTCCCTTCCACTACAGCCTGCAGGTACTTGGCCCGCGTCTGCAGGGCCACGATCTCCAAAAGGTTCTGGGTGGGAAAGAGACCCCGCGTCAGTCCCCACAAGTCAAGAGGACTCCTGTCCTCCACCCAGTCTCCGGGGACTCAAGGGGAGGGGTCTTGCGTCCCAGATGGGAGACTTGCTCTCCCATGGGGGAGGTGTTTCCACTGCTCTATGCCAGGCCTGGTACTAGACACACTCCTGACACCCTGCAGTCCTGTTAGACTCACAGCACAGCCGGTCCAGCTGGAAATCCCACTGGGATTCAAGTTTGCTGTGCCCCTTGAGTCTACCCTAGATGCTCTGCTCCATGTGGCCCCAGAGCCTGGGGGGCGGGGATCCCTTTGGTTCCAGGTGACCCTCAGCCCTAGCGCTTTACACTGTCCCCCGGGGTCAAGACTTGGTACAGTCTGGGCAGGCCCCTCTTGGCCAGGCTACCCTGCCTACCTGAACGGCTTCTTCTTCTCCCACCTCCATGAAGTCTTGACTCAAACATGTTTCTCTTTTCTCCCTCCCTCTCTTCCTGCCTTCCATTCTTTTTTGAGACAGCGTTTCCCCGTGTAACAGCCCTAGCTGTCATGGAACTAGCTCTGTAGACTCAAACATGTTTCTTACATAGCCTTCTTGGATTGCTCCTCTCAAAAACTCAACCCCTTGATTTTACTCGGAGGCCCTGACATCTTCCATCTTCGTGGAGCAAGAATTTAACCTTCAATACAGCCAGAGATATTGTGTCTAGTCGTTTGCCCAGGCATCAGAAATGGTGCCCGGCCAATAACGGGTAGAGATCAAAATGTATGGTGTGACCAAATCGCAAGGGATGTAAACGAGAGTAGTTGGTGTCACCGCCAGCTGAAGATGTAGCTGGTCCCCGGGGAGACTGTCATCGGGGACACAAGGCTTCTCTTGGGGTTCAGGCCCAGAGAGCTCCCAAGATTTACCTGCCGTTTGAGAGCTGTGAGCTTGTTGATCTCATCTTCCAGAACGTCTATGTCACCCTGCATATCTGACAGGGACTGCTGCTTCTCCTGAAGGGAGCTGCTTAGGAGTTTTTGAGATTCTTCCAGTTCTGAGATGGTCTTGATGCATTCCTCTGTGGCCTAGGAGAGAAGAAGGACCCAATGGATTCCTGCATCCCTGTCACTTAGGAGACGGAGACATCCAGCTAAAGACCAGCCATGTGCCTTGGAATTTATTCTAGGGGGGATTCCTGTATCAGTTACGTTTCTATTGCTGTGATAAAAACGTCATGGTCAAGGCGACTTAGAGAAGGAAGGATTTGTCTGGATCAGAGCCCACGGTGGCAAGAGCAGAGGCGTGGTGGCTGGCGCAGAAAGCTGAGGGCTCACATCTTCAGACCACAAAGGCAAAGCAGAGAGAGTAAGCTAGAAATGGTGCAAGTTGTTAACCTCTCAAAGCCTGCCACCACGGACACTTCCTTTAGCAAGGCCATGCCTCCTAAACATGCCCAAACAGTGCCACCAACTGGGGACCGAGTATTCTATGGGGACATGTCAGTGACCAGCTTGGACAAAAATACCACTTGCCAGTAGGTAGGGGTCTGGGGATTAGAAAAGTTAGTAAAGAGGATTAAGACGTGAGTGAAAATAATAAAACAGAAACATAGGATAGTACCGGGAGGGAGTTCCAGCGAATACTGAAATCACCCGCGTTTAATTTCCATTCGCTTAAAATACTCCGACCCCAAAGGGTAGGAGTAAGATAAAAAAAAAAAAAAAAAAAAAAACTGCATTGATGTGCTACAAGGAAATGAACAGACCAGTAGAAGGTCGTGGGCTACAATCTTAGTTAAAACCTTCGGTCGCTGGAACAAGACAAGTAATGCTCACACCCTAGACCAAAACAGTCTGTTGGCAAACCACTCCCTGCGTGGAATCCATTGTTATCTCCCTAAGGGGGTAGGAACCTAGTTGGGGCCTTAGACTTTTGTTTGAGAGGTAGAAACAGATCTACTTCTCTGTTCCTGAAATACAAGGTCTGGCTATTAGCCACATCCTTTGACAATAACCTCGAGAGAGCAGAACTCTCTGACCTAAATCTAGGTGGGACCTTTGTTTTCAGTAGAAACACAATAACCTTGAAGGAAAAGAAGAAAATCGTAACTCTCTGACCTTTAGACCAGGTGGGAATAGGCTCATAGTTTTGGAATCCGACAGCCACAGACCGTGTAGAATGTATGGGGTGGGGGTAGTAACCTATGAGACAACCACACCGGGGCCCTGAGCCCACAACGCCGCCGACTAGGGAGGCTGTGCTTCCTAAAAGACTGGGGAAGTCAGCCGTCCGTGCCCTGAAGGAGCAGAGGGACGTGGGGACCAGGATCCAGGATCAGCACTACAGCCTTGAGCAGGACGGGACGAGGCTACATGGGAAGTGTAAGGAAGGAGGGTAGGAGTGGGGTGCTTGACAGTGTGGTGGGGGCTCCTCTGCAGAGCCCCACTGGAACACGGTGTTTCAGGAAGTGTTCTCAGCAGGGTTTCAGGGAGGGAAGGCCAGCAGGGATGGAACGTTACCATGACAACGAAGGTACTGGCAGTGTTTGGCGGCTGACTCATGGCCTGCATAAACGGTGAGAAAGAAACAGTCATCCTTGTTTGCTTCCTGGGAACACAGGACTTTGGGAGGAGGAAAGGCCCCCCCCCCCGTTTGTGGCCAGACGGTGGAGGCCATGGCGCACGTGGCGGGGCTGACGCATTCCCTGTCGTGGGGTGGTGGGGCAGAGAAGGTGGAGGTGGGGGCAGAGAAGGCATCCAGGGCAGGTGGACAGGTCAGGTGTGCTGCAGGAAGCCAAGGAAGGAACTAGAGAGGCAGGCAGGTGTGGCAAATGACAACTGAGCAAGGCCACTCCGCCACCTCACTCCAGAAGCTTCCAGTCACAGCCCCAGGAATGATTCTAACTGATCATTTCCTATACAGAATGTACCCTATAGAGACTTTAAATGTCCATGGTTTTGAGACAGGGTCTTATATATAGCTTCGGATGCTTTGAACTTGAGGCAGTTCTCCTGTCTCAGTCTGAGTGGTGGGCTCACCGGTGTGTGTCCTATGTCCTGCTCCTATGGGGACTATGCTGGTACTCTGTTCTCTGGATAATTCTACGAGGTGGACTCCACAGGTCAGTAAGACGAAGCAGACCATACATGGTTATGGTTGCTGTTAGACTCAACCATCTGACTCCCCGGGAGGTGGGTACTGCTCCTATTTCTCCCAGAAGCTTTGAACAGGTCCAATATATGCCCAAGGACACAAAGCCTGTTCGTGTGGGCTGTGAGACAGATGGGAACTTTCAACCCCAGGGCTCTGGGCTGGTGGTTGCCAGGGGGTACACTTGAGTGGTGTGTCTAGTCCTCTCTTAGGGAGGACGGCGGGGTGCACTTGAGTGGTGTGTCTAGTCCTCTCTTAGGGAGGAGGGAGCTGCCACCTTTGCATCAGCCCGTCTTCCCACCTACTTTTGAGTAATTGAGTTTTTTTTGCCATGGCTCCTCCAAGATCTCAGAGACTGCTTCTGTTAGCAGGAAGTGGCCTCCCGCACTGCTGGGTGGTGCCCAGTGTGGACCGACTTCCACCGACAGGGCCGAGGGCAGCTTTGGCCAGCGTGCTTGGAAACACCTGTCGGGCACAGTCACTCTGACAGCTGCCACTCTTCACCAAGCAGGAACTGGCATGTAGGACACATGTCCCCCTTCCCAGACAGAGGCCACAGCCCAGAAGATGTGGCAGTATGTGTCACCAGTGTGGGAGGGATCGTTCTGTTCCAGAGTTCTGTCTTTCCTGTCGTCACAGATGTGATACCACAGCGGTGACCTCGACCCACAGGGATGGGGAGAAGGGAAGATGGGAACGGGAGGGCACTGTGGACTGTGAACTATGTCTGCTGGCTCTCCTATGTCCCTCAGAGTTGAGGGATGAGCCGGAGCAGGCAAGGTGGGAGCAGAGGCCTCGGGCCAGCCTGTGGGGACGGCTGGAGATGCGTGCTGACCGTGTGCGGTGAGGAAAGGTGAACCCCAGCATATGCCTGTGTCCCAACTCCGATACAGATGTGCAGCCTGGGCAGGGACGCGGCTCTGGAATATCACTGGGTCACGGAAGCAAAGCAAGCGCGGGTCGTACCTTGTGCGTGTCCCTAATTTTCTTTCGCAGCTCATTCTGCTGGTAATGGAAGTCTGTTCTGGTAATGGTCTTCTTGTCTATCCTCCTCTGCCCTTCAGCCTGGACTACAATGGTCTCCCTGCGGCTTACAGCCAGCTCCATGTCCTGGATCATCCTCTCCTGCTGCTTCAGCAGCTGCCCGTGCTTGACCTGGGGACACAAGACAGAGGGGCCGGGCAGGGCACGGCTTACGTGAGAGTGGCCGGCCAGCCCACCCTCCCTGGCTTGTCTGCCTTTGACACTGGCCAGTGAAGTGTCAGGGATGCAGAGAGGGCCACAAGGAGACGGAGAGACAGCACACACCGATGGGAGAGGTACAGCTATTCTTGTAATTGGTGCAAAGGGAAGGCAGGAGGAGAGGAAGGAGAGGACCACACCAGGTTCTCTGGCAGCTGTGGTGAGAGGGCGGTTAAGTTTGTCTGAAGATGGGGGTTTGGTTAACTGACTGTGACAGAGGCTGAGGGCTGCGGCTTGCGAGCATGGACTGCGTGAGTGCATGAGGACTTCTTAGGCCCTGGGAACATTTGTAGCTCGTTTGGATAAGTGTATTCTATTTCATGAATGTTAGCGTGGATGAATATGATTTAAAAGGAAGGGGGCAGGGCTCAGGAAATGGCTCAGTCGGTGAAGCGTTCGCCTCAGAATGTGAAGAGCCAGGTTTGGTCCTCAGAACTCACAGAAAAGGTCAGGGGTGGCTCTGCACACTTTCAAGCCCAGTGCTGGGGAGGCAGTGACAGGAGCAGCCCTGGGGCCTGTAGGTCACTCAGTGCCATCTACGGGTGAGCTCCTGGCCCCCGAGAGACCCTGCCTCAAAGGAAGTGACCAACGTTCCTGAGGGTGCCCTCTGACTTCTGCACACTCACAAGCACACACGAGCGCTCACACACAGCCAGTCATTCACATGCCTACAAGAAACAAGAAGGCAATGGATAAATGTCAGTGACTGTCAGCGCCCCAACGTCAGAGTTGATAGGACGCGATGCTGACACACGCACATGCAAAAGCAACCTGACAGGTCCCCTTAAAGCTGAGAATCTACATATAGCCTTTGGTAATCTAGATTTCAGGAGGGGGGTGGATTGCAACATATTTACTGTTATGTATCTATCTGATTGGCCTGAGGGTGGCCCGGGTAGCTGTGGGGATCAGCATGTTCGTGTGCACTAGTGGACGGAGTAAAGTGGACCCACCGTCTCCAGTGGGGGTGCCTGGGAAGATGGTGGGATGCTTTGGATTTAGCTGGCATACGGTGCTGGCTCTCCGAGGGCTCTCACGGGCCATCGTGGTGTACGCACACATTACAGAACATGACTGTACACATGTCATGTTGGCTCTGCTTCAGAGCATGACTGTACACACGTCACGTTGGCTCTGCTTCTCTGGGGACCCCTCCCTCGTTCTGAGAAACTCTGCCGGGAATGGGGAAAGTGACAGACAGATCTAATTACAGGAGGCACATTTTAACGGGGACTTGAGGAAAGAGCGTGCTTGGGTGACCACATCCCAAGGTAGGAAGAAGAGGTTTCTGTGCTAAGCCAGGCAGAGGTGCACAGCCAGATGAACGAACCTTACCAACGACTAATTTATCCAACATCAATTACCAAACAGCCTGGGGGTGGGGAGGCTGAAGAGACAGCTCTGTTGTTAAAGAGAGCTAGCTGCTCTTGAGGAGGCCCTGAGCTTGATTCCCAGCACCACATCAGGAGGCCCACAGCTGCCTGGACCTCCGGCTTCAGGGGAATCTGATGCTTCTGCTGGACCCTTCGGGCTGTGCTCATGTGCACATACCCCATGCAGATGCACACATGCATATATACATAATTAAAAATAAATAATAAAAAGTTTGAGACACAGTCTCACTGTGTAGGCCTGGATGTCCTGGAACTCACTTTGTAGACCAGGCTGGCCTTGAGGTCACAGAGATCTACCTGCCTCTGCCTCACAAGTGCTGGGATTAAAGGCAATCAACATTATACCTGGTTCAAAACAGTAAAATCCTTCAAAAGAAAGAAAGCCCATGTGCCAATGGCTCACCATGCCCAGCTGATGGGTTCAGTGACTTTGTTTGTGCTATAGGGTTTAGAGCGTTGCCAGGGTCACCTGGTAGGCAAGAAGGCAGTTATGACTGAGATGGCCTTGGTTATGTCAGGCTGGATCCCAGCAAACACCAACCAGCAAGCACGTAGGTCATAGCTGAGGTGTCCCACACTGCCATCCGTCACAGCTGAGGCTGGGGTCATATCTGTGCACACAGGTTCTGCAGAGGTGGAGGAAGCCAAACCATTTGCATGTGTGGAGGGAGGCCACTGACCCCTAGGGGGTGACATAGCAATGGGGCACACAGGGATGCTGGAGGCAGGGTGAGAGGACACCTTTGGCTTCCCCCTCACCTCAGGGATGAGGAGCTAGTCCGCTGCAGCAACCACACAATTTCTGTGCTTTTCTTTTGGGACAGGGTCTCATGTAGTCCAGACTGACTTTGCATTCTCTGTTTAGCCGAGGATGACTTTGAACTCCTGATCTTCCTGCTTCCAACCTCCATGTGTTGGGATTACAGTGTGCACCACCACATCTGGCCTGCTTATGCTTTGAAAATCCCAATTAAATTGATGTGTGTGTATGATGCTGAGGCTGGTCTTGAACTTAACATCCTCCTCTTGCATCGGACCCCTGGATGCTGGGATGCATTGCAGGCATTTATTGTGGTTCTTAGCTTTATATTTCATTTTATGCATGCTGGGCGTGTAGCACAATTAATAAAAACCCAGAGACAGAAATTGGGGTTCAACCTGAAGGTCAGAAAGGCAAAACAGTCAGGCACTGGCTCTTACCTCTACCTCAGTCTGAAATGACGATCCTGCCTCCAGGAATCTCAGAATGAGACTTTGTGTGAGAGCTGTCTCCTCCTGTTTTATATTCCTCTCTGGGGCTGGGATTAAAGGTGTGCACCACTACCGCCTGGTTTCTGTGGCAAACTAGTGTGGCTACTGGGATTAAAGGTGCGTGTCACCACTGCCTGGTTTGTAAGGCTGATCAGTGTGGCTGTTTTACTCTCTGATCTTCAGGCAAGCTTTATTTATTAAAGTACAAATGAAATATCACTACACTGGACGTTTAGTTACTGATTTTCTTGCTGTGATGAACTATCCGGACAAAAAGAATTTAAGTGAGGAAGGGGCTTATTCTGGCTTTCAGTTTTTTGTTTTGTTTTGGTTTTTGGTTTTTAGAGATAGGGTTTCTCTGTGTAACCCTACCTGTCCTGGAACTCACTCTGTAGACCAGGCTGACCTCAAACTCACAGAGATCCGCCTGCCTCTGCCTTCCAAGTGCTGGGATTAAAGGTGTGTGCTACCACCACTGCCGCCGCCAGGCCTGATTTGCTGTTCTAAGCAGTACAACCAATCATGGTGGGGAAGGGTGCAGGGGCTTGGCCGGTTGGTCACCCTGCATCCTTAGTTAGCAATGAGTGCTCAGCTCCCATTCTCCTTTACTGAGTCTATAGGAGTGGGGCCCAGAGTCAGGTGGCTCTTACAACCTCAATTAGCCTAATCTAGATAATTCCCCACAGGTGTGCTAAACTAATCTAGATGACACCTCTCAGGCGCCCTCAGACAGTGTCCTCTAGGTGACTATGGATCTTGTCAGGTCAACATCGGTCACACTGGGGAGCAAATCCTAGGCCTTGAGCATGCACACAGACGCTTTACTGCTGAGCGACATGCCAGCTCAGCTCATGCGGGAGGGCTAAGAGCAGCCAACAGCCTGAGGCCATTCCATAATGAATGACATCGGAAAAGCAATGCCGCTGTGGCTAACTGATCTGTTTTTATTTAACACTTTATTTTCTGAGAATGTGTGTCTCGCCTGCATGCCTGGTACCTATGAAGGCCAAGAGAGAACATCTGTCTGATCTCTGGAACTGGAGTTACATAAAACTGTGAGCCATCACATGAGTGCTGGAATCAAATCCGAGACCTCTGGAAGACTAACCAGTGCGCTTAACCGCCGAGCCATCTCTCCAGCCCCTAACTGCTCTTATTTTCATCCCTAAGGTCTTGAACCTTAAACTGATGGTCATTTGTGATTTAGCTGTTCTTACAGTCAGTGAAGTCCACTGCTCCTGAGAGGTGGGATGAGGTGCCCCTGAGCTTTTTTTTTTTTTTTTGAGTTCGGGAGGTCCTTCTGTCTATGTGTTGCTTTTATTGGTTAATAAAGAAAGAAACTGGCTTGGCCTGATAGGGTAGAACAGAGCTAGGTGGGGGTGGAGGGGACTAAACTGAATGCTGGGTGAAAGAAGGGCAGAGGCTGGGAGAAGCCATGTAACCCTGCTGAAGAGAGACGCTGAAACTTTACCCAGTAAGCCACAGCCACGTGGTGATACACAGATTACTAGAAATGGGTTAAACTATCCCATTTCTAGTTAAACTAATATGTAAGAACTAGCCAATAAGAAGCTAGAGCTAATGGGCCAAGCAGTGATTTAATTAATACAGTTTGTGTGTGGTTATTTCGGGTCTGAGCTGCTGAGCAACCAGAAGTGAACAAGCGACTTCCCCACGACATGAGTTGTTTTTTGTTGCTCGTGTTTGAGACAGGGTCTCAGTGTGTCACCCTGGCCAACTGGAACTTGCTGTGTACAGCAGGCTAGCCTCAAACTGCTGGGATTAAAGATGGGCACCACCACACCAGCCCATTTGAGGTTCTTCTTGTTCCACAGTGAGGTGAGACCATTGGGCTGGGAAACTGGGCGTTACAGCCAGTGTTTGAGAACGTCAGAGGGGCCTTGAGTGCTTGGAGTCACGATAAGACAGCGCTTTATGGGGTGATGTGCACCCGAGCACATGTCCTGGCTGCTGTGGGGTTACTCTGCCAGTATAGACGGAAGTCAGGCAGACCTGGGGTGTGAGAGGTGGGTGACGGCACAGAGCCTGCAGCCGCATTTACTGCAATGCAGCCACTATACAGCAGCGGGTCCTCCCCAGGGATCTTGCCTGTTGCCAGAGGCAGGGTGGCTGAATGGCTCCCCATCTGCAGCATCTCTGCCGCCTACACCCACAGCCCTGACACACTCACCTTCATCCTGTGGATCTCGGCCTTCATGGCCCGGATCTCTGTCTGCCCGGTATCGGAATCCACTGAGGCGCGCATCTCCTTTGCCAGCTGGATTTTTTTCTCCCAGAGCATGATCTGGTGTCTTCAGAGGCAGGAGAGGCAGTGTCAGGGCCGGAGCAGTTTGAGCTGGAGTGGCAGAGACCCCACCACCACCTCTGCCCAGGAGTGTGGCAAACGAAGCCAAAAAGTCTTTAACTCAGGTTCCTTACAAAATGGTTTGTCAAGTCTTTGGACAGACAGACTTCTGCATATGGGCTGGCGGGGAGGAGAGGAAGGAGAGGAGAGAGAGAGAGAGAGGAGGAGGAGGGAAAGGGGAAAATTAAAAGCGGGAGAGATGAGAGACGGGCTGGAGAACCCTGCCTGCTCTGGCAGAGGGCCTGGATTCAGTCCCCAGCACCCATGTGGTTTCCTACACCGACTGTAACTCTGGTTGCTTGAGAGAGAGATGGGGAGGCAGCAGGGAAACACAACTGAGGAACTGAGAATGGACACGTGATTGGTAAAAGTCAAGAAGTGAAAAACTGTCAGAAAGCTGCCCAAATGTAACCCAGACCACAAGCCCCAAAGCCACTGTGTGTCTGTGTGTGTGTGAGTTAATGCACAGATCTTGTCAAGTGGCAAGAAACACATGATCCCTTCTAGAATACTCCTGCCAATCAAGGGGCACCCTCATGGTGCCTACAAACGGTTTCCAAGGGAGAGGTACATGTGTGTGCAAAATGCAAAGACACCATGACAATGTAAAATTGCCTCAAAGGGAATGGTCTTGCTACAAACCAAACAAGGAATCTATCTATACAGCGGTCTCTTAGGATGAATATTGGGGGCTGGGAAGGGCTCAGAGGTAGAACACTTGCCTGGCACATGCAAGGTCCTGAATTCCATCTCCAGTACACACATACACACGTACACACACGTACATGCACAGGCACGCACGGACCAGAGCTGATACTACGCATTCTCCCTTTTCCCATAGTTCAGTGGGGGGGAGGGGGTGGTATGCACGTGCGCACGCAGAAGCCAGAGGACATCTGGCTTCCTGTACTGTTATTCTCCACGCAGTCTCAGGAGACAGGTCTCTCAGTGAACCTAGAGCTAGACCAAGCTCCGTCGTGCTGGGGTTATGGGCACACTTGGCCATGCATGGCTTTTTACGTGGGTGCTGGAGATGTGAACTCAGGTCCTCCTGTATCCGCTGAGCCATCTCCCCGTTTCTCCTTTTCTACTCTGCCACAGTGTAAAATGCTTGGGGTTGGGTTTATATATTACTACCTTTTTCCATAAAAATAAGATATATTTTATAAACTTTATCCCAAAGGAAACCACTCAATACTCAGGGATACTGGCCTGGCTGGCGGTTGCCGCCGAGGGTTATTCTACAGATCTGTACAGTGGCTTTCTGTGGTTCTTCTGGGGTTCACAAAGCTGGCCTTCAGAGCTACTCCCCAGTGGTGCCAACGTTTGGTGGCCATTCCCACAGAACCTTGACAGGTCTGGTGACCTTTAGCAGCGCCACACGGCTGAGCCCCTTACTCACTCGGCCTCCACCAGGCTGTTGAGGAGGGTGGTCTTTTCTTCACGGAGCTGCGTCAGCTTTTCCTCCATCTGGATGGTCTCTCTCTCTGCGTCCTGCGTGGACCGGGGAGAGCTGTGAGGATGGCCCAGGCCTGTGGCCCCTGGAGACCCTGGGGGTGACTGAGCAGGCGGCGGGTAGTGCCAACCTTCAGTGTGCGCACAAACTCTGTCTCGGCCACCAGGTTGCTCTGCTGCAGCTGCTCGGAGTCACACCGGTTCTTGTCCATCAGCGTGTTGAGTTTGATCAGGTCATTGTTCAGGTCCTTCATGTGCCGGTTGATCTCCTTCTGTTCCTTCTTCTCTTGCTCAATCTTGTCTGTGGGGGGGACAGGTGGCGGGGGGAGGGGCGATGCTGGAGGTCCAGGGGTCCTCAGCGGGCAGCAGCTATGCCCCCCTTCCATCCCTTCCTGTCCTGTCTGACGCAGGTGGAGATCAGAGGAGGGGTGGGGAGGGGGGCTCAGATGCTGTGGGTATCTAGGGAAGGCAGGTCGGCCCTTTGCCTCCAACACCTGGCCTTAGGGCAGGGTGGGAAGGAGAAAGACCAAAGACATTCTCACTGTCTAAGCGAAGCTTCTTTTGCTCCATAATGTGCATCTCCTTCTTGAGCTGGTCCAGGGACACCATTTGCTCCTCGCGTTCGTGTGTAACCTGGACCAGTTCCTGCTGCAGGCGCAGCCAGTTCATCTGCGCCTCTGCCACTCCCGCGTTGTGCTCTTCCGTCAGCTTCGACAGCCTTTTGATCTCCAGTTCCAGGGGTCCAGCTTCTTCCCCCTGGAGGGATTTAATTGGAGGGCAGCGTGAGCCTCGGGATCCTCAGGTTTGCTTTTATTATTATTCATGTGTGCTGTATATACATGTGCACATGTGCGTTTGCGTGCGTGCACGTGTGTGTCTGTGTGCGTGCGTGCGCCCCATGCGCAGCCACAGAGATAAGCGTGCCATAATGAATGAGTATTATCTTGTTCAGACAGGGTCTCTCGGGGAATCTGGAATTTATTGATTGGTGGGACTGACTGGCCAGCAGGCTGCAGGGATCCTCTGGTCCCTACCTCCCCAGTATTGGGATTACAGGGACAAACTGCTATGCCTGGTTTTTACTGTGGGTGCCGGGGTGGAACCCAGGTCTGTATGATCACGAAGTGAGCACTTTACAGACTGAGCTAGCTCCCCACAGCCCTTCTTTTGGGGTGGGCTATGGAGAATCATGAATTCATGGCATTTACTTCAAGGGCTCAGACAGCCCTCCTATCTTTCACTGGCTTTGAGGTCCCAGGTCCTTGTGGGCACGGCCTTCCACCCGCTAGGACACTCTGAATATGTTCTCTGACCTCAGACCATCCATAGGCAGAAGAGGGCTTCCCTGCTCTACTTGAGGACTTCAAATCCATGGTGGGTCCTTAGGTTCCCGGTAAGTGACTTACAGGTAAGTCACCTGAGTTACAGGAAAGACAAGGAGCCCTCAAACTGATTAAACCACAGTGCAGTATTGCCTCGGTCCAGACTGCTACCTGTGTGTCTGTGTGACTCAAAAGCCTTGAAGAAAATCTAAAGAAGCCAGGCATGTAGCACACAGCTCTCAGAAGCTAAGGCCCCAGGACAGCAAGGTCTGGGCCCACCCGGGCCACACAGCAACTCTGTCTCACAAAACAAACCAGAGAAATCAAAAATAAGGTTCACGTCAGGGAAGGACGATGTGGAATTCAGGTCCCGGTTATAGAGGTGGGGAGGAGCCTCGTCACCCAGCCCAGCCTGGGGGGTTGCAGCCTGGAGCATGCGCACACGGCCACTTCACTACTGGGGGGGGGGGGTGAGGAGAGGTGTCTGCCATCTGCGAGCCCCGCGCACACGGCTCAGGGCCCAGGGCGGTTCCTCACCCCCAGCACGGACACAATCTGCTCCAGCTGCTTGTTGAAGAAGTTGATGAGGCTCTGCTTCCTCTCGATGAGGATGGTGCGCCGCACGATCTCGCTCTCGCTGTTGGTGATGAGGTCGTTGAGCCGCTTCACCTCCTTGTCCAGCTCCGCCAGCGTCTTCTTATGCATGTCCACCTTGCAGTTAGTGTTGGTGATGTCCAGGGTGGCCTGCGCGATGTCGCCGTCGAGTTTTGAGAGATGTGTCACCTGAGGGCACGAAGGGCAACGGGGTGTGAGCGTTTTCTGCCACTTGAACGGGCCAGACTGCTGTTTCCTTGACACTCTACATGTATTCTGGAGAGATCCCTGCCTGCAGTTGTGAGGAAGCGAACTGGCTGGGCCCTGAGTCTTGAGAGCCTACAAGGGGCTTGTTTGCACAATGGAGATGCAAAAACAGAAAGCTGGGTGTAGTTTTACGTGCCTGTGATCCCAGCACACGGGAGACTGAGGTGGGAGGGTCTTGAGTTTAAGGCCAGCTTGGGCTACACAGTGAGTCTGAGGTCAGTGTAGGCTACAAGAGACTCTCTCTCAAAAGGTCGGGCTGGTTCATGTCTTTCTTTTCTTTTTTCTCAGAGATCTGCCTGCCTCTGCCTCATGGCTGGTTTATGTCTTTAATCCTGGCCCTTGGGAGGTAGAGGCAGGAGAATCACAGTTTAAGACTACTCTGGTCTACACACAGAGTTCTAGGCCGGCCAGGGTTATATGGTAAGACCTTGGAGGGAGTGAGAGAGGGAGGGAGGGAGGGAGGGAGGGAAGGAGGGAGGGAGGGAGGGAGGGAGGGACGGAGGGAGTGTGAGATTTGGGGACAGGAGAAGCGAGCTATCAGGGATGGATTTTCTTTATAAACGAGCATAGCGTAAGTGCAAAGGGGAACATACTGGATCATGGGCGAGTCTATCACAAAGGGGAACATACTGGATCATGGGCGAGCCTGTCACAGAGGGGAACATACTGGATCATGGGCGAGCCTGTCACAGAGCTAGCACCAGATCACCTGGAAGCCTTCTAGTGTTCAGTCCACATGGCCTCCCCCTCCAGTGCCCCCCACCCTCCAGGGCACCCCACCCTCCCAGGCCCCCAAGGAGGGGGGTGGGGCCACATGCCACTGATCTCTTTAGTCTGAACGATTCTGTCTCATACCCTTTTTTTCTTCTTTAAGACATTTATTATGTATATAGTGTTCTGCCTGCAGGTATCTCTGCAGGCCAGAAAAGGGTGCCAGATCTCATTACAGATGGTTGTGAGCCACCATGTGGTTGCTGGGAATTGAACTCAGGACCTCTGGAAGAGCAGCCAGTGCTAACCACTGAGCCATCTCTCCTGCTCTCCCACCCTGTCTCAGCCATCTCTCCAGGCCCCTGTCTCATATTCTTCTGTAATTAAAAAATTTTTTTTGAGATAAGGGCTCACTGTATAAGTGCTGGCTGCCTCTACCTCCCAGGTGCTGAGATTTAAAGTGTGTGCCCTCACCTTTAGCCTCTCCTGTCTAATTTTTAATGGCTGTGTGATGCACAGTGGGACATTTCCTGATCCCGTTCAGATTATGGCATATTCTTCCTCTCACACTGTGATTGGGCAGAACAGGTTGCCTCTACCACTATCCTCTGCGACCTGAGGAAGGCATCCAGGCCTCCCAGGAACCCCAGGACCTCAGCTCTGCCCCCGAGTTTATAATGAGATCCTGCATCGACACCCTTCCCCGCTTCTCTCTAGCCCAGCTCCAGACAGAATCCTGACAATCACCCTCTGATCCCTGTTCCTGCACCACCCGGCACCGGTGCAGAGGGCTTTTGAGTATCCACTGTCCCCTTTCAAGGACTCCACTTCAGCTGGAAAACCACAGAAAATAAAGTTGTTAACCTAAGACTCTTTACTGCCCCCTGGTGGGAAGAGGTGGTGACAGGACATGCCCAGTCTAGGAAGGAGCAGGGTGGGGACCTGGCAACGGGAGCCTTAAGAGACAGGTCTAGCCTGTGCAACAATAGCCAAGCAGGCTGCTTCACACCCACCATGTCCCTTAGTGTCTCGAAAGCACCCGGGACATCCCAAAGAGATCCGGCGGGGCTATGCATTAGCCGCTGCCAGCCGTGGACAGTCGGGTCAAAAGTGTGTGTGCAATGGGAAGGTTCAGCAGGCCAGGTGACAGCAGCCACCATGACAGGAACAGCAGTGGTGGCAGATACAAGCCTCTGAGGCCCTGGTCTCAAGGGAGCTGGATTCAGGTGTTAACTGCAGAGACACCATATCTAACCCTGGCTTCCGCCCAGGACTGGTGGCTTTAGTAGCTTGTCCTCAGAGTGTATACATTACCAGACCCCGGGTATCTCTGCAGAGCTGCTCAAAACACTGAAAGACCAGAGCCAGCCTGAAACCCTTAACAAGAGACTTGTCAATCATAATACGGGATGCTCTCGTTATGAAGGTCGTGAAAAGTGAAGATTTGCGGTATCGAAGGATGGGTAGCGGCCAGAGCAAACGTGTTGGATGTTGTCGGGTAAAACGGAAAATGGAAAAATTCAGTGAGTCCTCAGCTTACTGCCTGTGCACATTTCTTCCTGTGTCACGGGCCAATGAAACTAATAAAAATGTAATCAAATGGACCCAAAACCAGATGTTTAACATGAGTGCAATGTTAGCGTGAGTGAGTGTGTGTGGTGTGTAAATGTGTGCAGAAGGGAGGAAATTTAGAAGTGGTTTCCTGGACAGTGGGACTATAGCGTCCGTTGTTTTCCTTATGTCTCCCTGGGTTCTGCCTCCTTCCTCCCCGATCCCTGGTGCTGGAGACAGAGCCCAGGGCCTCGTGTACACTGGACAAACTCTCCAGGCATTCAACAATAAGACAATATTAGCTGGAACTGTCGTCCCAGATGCTCAGGAGACTAAGTAAGGCATGACAGTCACGAGTGTAAGCCTAGCCTGAGCTAGAGAACACGTTCACCCTAGGCAACTAGTGAGACCCTATCTCAAAGATAAAAAGAGGGCTGGGCAGGGGTGGTGCTGCTGGGCCTTTAAACCCAGCACTTGGGAGGGAGAGGCAGGTGGACAGAGTTCCAGGACAGGCTCCAGAGCTACACAGAGAAAACTTATCTCACAAAACCAAAATAAATAAATAAAAAGTGGGCTTGGGGAGCTGGGGTGGGATATAGCTCACTGCTCAGAGTCCTGCCTGCCATTTCCAGAACCTGATAAACTGGCCTGGTAACCCAGGCCTATAGTCTTAGCACTTAAGAGGGATCAGAAATTCAAGGTCATGGGGCTGGAGAGTTAGCTCAGTGGTTAAGAGCACTGCTTGCTCTTCCAGAAGTCCTGAGCTCAATTCCCAGCAACCACATGGTCACTCACAACCATCTGTAATAATATTTGGCACCTTCTCCTGACCTGCAGGCATACATGTAGATAGAACACTATATACATAATAAATATTTTAAAAAAGAAATTCAAGGTCATATATACTTATATATGTGTACACACATATATAATAGATAGATAGATCACACACACACACACACACACATATATATATAATATGAAGCTCTCTGAGTTTCAAGGCCAGCCTGCTGACACATACACACACAGTAGTAAGTTTGGGATTAGCTGGAGCTCCGTGAGACTCAGCCTCACAGAAGAAGGACAAAGAGGACCTTTGTGTAGGGTGTAGCGCTTGCCTGGCATGGACAGGCCCCTAGGCTCAATCTCTAGCACTACAGAAACTAAATTAATTAAAATAAATTATAGGGTTGGGTGTGGTGGCCCACATCTTTGATCCTGGCACTTGGGAGGCAGAGACAGGCAGATATCTCTGAGTTTCAAGGCCAGCCTGATCTACACACCAAGTTCCAGGATGACCAGGACTATAGAGAGAGACCCTGCCTGCAGAAGAAAAGCAGAAATAAGTAAATTATAGAAAGTGTTGCTTTGACAGCTAGAAATGAGGTCATGAGGGGCCGCCCCAAGAGCCCTTTGCTCATAGGCCTCTAGCTCCAGCCCAGTCCCTGCCCTGTCAGCTGGAGGCCGCCTACCAAGTTGGTATTCTCCTTCTGCAGCTTCCGAAGGAGCTGTTGGAAGTACTTGGTCATCTTGCTGGAGGTCCCATGCTCCTGCAGCTTGTCCACGATGGAGACATCCATCTTTTGCCGTAGCTGCTGCTCCTGATGGACAGCCTGGCGGGCCGCCTGGAGTTCGCTCAAGACTGCCGAGTGTTCCTGCAAAAGAAGAAAGAACCATGGGGAGGACATGTGTGTGGCTGTCCTCCTACAGGCTGGCTGAGAGCAGAGGCCCAGGCTTGGGGGCCGTGCCTCACCAGAGAGCTCTTGTTCAGCATTTCCTCCGTGTCCTGCAGGGCCAGCTGGTAGGTGTTGAACTCGCTCTGCAGGGCCTCTTGCTTGCTCAAGCACTGGGTGGTCATTTTCTGCACTAGCATGGCTTCTGTCTCTGAGCGGTTCAAGAGGCGGGCCAGATTCTCATTCTTCTCTTCCTCCTTCATGATGGACCTCTTATAGGCTTCGATCTCACCGTCTATGGACTTAACCTGATGCTCACATTCCCTGCAAAACCAAAAGAGCAAAGCTGGTCACCAGCCAGATACCAGGGACCCAATCAGGAGAATCTCACTGGGTGGATTCCAATGTGGAGAAGGAATTTTGGGTGCCAACTCTTAACTGCTATTCATTTCTGTGTGGGAGTCGTCTAGCTTGCTTTTCTGTTGCTGTGGATAAAACACTGACCAAAAGCAATGTGGGGAGGAAAGGGTTTGTTTGTCTTACATGTTACAGCCCGTTATCAAGGGAACTCAAGATGGGAACCTGAAGGCAGGAAGTGAAGCAGAGGCCGTGAAGGAAAGCTGCTTACTGGCTTGCTCAGCCAGCTTTCTTTTCTTTTCTCTTCTCTTTTCTTTTTTCCTTCTTCCCTCCCTCCGTCTCTCCCTCTCCTTCCCTCCCTCCTTCCTTCCTTTCTTCCTTTTTTTTTGAGACAGGGTTTCTCTGTGTAGCCCTAGCTATCCTGGTACTCACTCTGTAGCCCAGGCTGGCCTCGATCTCACAGAGATCCGCCTGCCTCTGCCCCCCAACTGCTGGGATTAAAGGAGTGCACCACTACCGCCTGGCTTCAGGCTGCTTTCTTACTTGACCCAGGACCACCTGTGCAGGTGTGGTCTGGTCTATAGTGGATTAGGCCCACCCACATCAGCCATCAGTCAAGAAACAGACACATCCAGGAGCCAATCTGACGGCAGCAATATCTCAGCTAAGATTCTCAGATAACTAATTTGTGTCAAATTGACAAAACCCAACTAGTGAGGTGTGTCTGTGTATGCAGTGTGGATGTCTTCCTCAGTCCCTCTCCACCCTATTGTTTTTTAGTGTTTTGTTTATTTATTGTATGTGTGCTCATGCATGTATGTCCTGGCACTGGTGTGGAGGTCAGAGGACAACCGTGTCTTTTCCCACTGAGCTAGATGTGTGTCCCAGGCTGATCTTAAAACCTTGTGATCCTTCTGCCTCTGGCTCTTGCATATCCAACCAACGTTTGCCACTACAACTGCCTTATATTTTTAGTTAAAAATTAGTAATTTTTTGTGTAGGGCCAGGTACGCATGCCACGGAGCGTGTGTGCAGGTCAGAAGACAGCCTTTGGACGTCGGTTTTCCCCATCAGCCACGTGGGTCTTGGGGACTGAACTTGGGTCATCAGTTTTGGTAGCAGGTGTCTTTTACCGTCTGAGCCTTCTTGCTGGACCCACCTTCATTTTTCAGACAGGGTCTCTCACTGAACCTGGATCTCGGTGTTACGGCTAGACTGGTTGACGAGGGAGCCCTAGGGATCTTCCTGCCTCCACCTCCCTAGTCCTGGGGTTTCAAGTGTGTACCACCCTTAGCTGGGGAGATGGCTCAGTGGCTAAGAATACCAGATGCCCCTCCAGAGGACCAAGGTTTGATTCCCAGCACTCACATGGTGGCTCATAACCATCCATAACTCCAGTTCCAAGGGATCAGATGTCTCCTGGCCTTTGTGTGCATGCATATATATTGTAGGCAATATACCCATAGACAGTGTGAGTGTGTGTGTGTGTATGATAGATAGAAGATAGAGATAGATAGATAGTCAGACAGACAGACAAATAGATAAAAATTAAGAGGCAGTTGAGGATGTAACTCAGTGGTAGGACACTGGCCTAGCATGCATGACATGCTGGGCTTCATGCCCAAAGCCATATCCTGGATTAACTGAAATTGAATTTTTTTTTATTTGTGTGTGTGATGATTTTTCCTCTTTCATCCCAAGAAGTCTACAGACAGTATCTTGCCTTTTTTTTTTTTTTTTTTTTTCGAGACAGGGCTTCTCTGTAGCTTTTGGTTCCTGTCCTGGAACTAGCTCTTCTAGACCAGGCTGGCCTCGAATTCACAGAGATCTGCCTGCCTCTGCCTCCCAAGTGCTGGGATTAAAGGCATGCATGTGCCACCACCGCCCGGCTATTGCTCTTCTTATTTAAAACAAGATTTTAAGAGCCCCACCACATAGGCCTGGCTGGTCTGGAGCCATGTGTAGACCAGGC
This sequence comes from Alexandromys fortis, assembly GCF_014885135.2. Taxonomy (NCBI): domain Eukaryota; kingdom Metazoa; phylum Chordata; class Mammalia; order Rodentia; family Cricetidae; genus Alexandromys; species Alexandromys fortis. The sequence continues at coordinate 11,927,952 of NW_026067918.1, read as the reverse complement.
TGATCTTGAACTCACCACCGTGCCTGGCCAGACTTCCTCTACATCTTCTGGGTGCAGACCCAGCTCCTCTGTGGGCACAGCAGCAGCTGGTGCCCTGCTGGTCAGGCTCACGCTACTTCATTTGTTGGTATCGCTTTTGGAGACAGACTCTCAGTATGATGCCCAGGTTGGCCGTAAATCCCAGGCCTGAGCAACCCTCTCAAAAGATGACCACCTGCTCCCAGGGCCCGGGCATATCAGCTACAGCTAGAGACAGAGGCCCATTTGCTGGTTACATGTGCAAGTGTGAGCATATGTTGCTAAATTCTCCACTTGACATTCTGTAAGTGCATATTTTAAAATGCAGGATATTGGCAGAGCATGGTGGCATACACCTTTAACCCTCGGGAGGCAGAGTTCCAGGAGGTTATGAGCTGCCGGATGTGTGTGCTGGGAACTGAACTCGGGTGTTGCTGAAAGCCCAGCATGCTCTTAGCTCCTGAGCCATCTTCCAGCACTCACCACCTAGTCGGCCAGCAGCAGCTACTCCTTCCCTCAGGGCTCAAGCCTCTGTGGGTGCTAAGGTAGAGAGAGGACAAGCCCGTAAGCCGCGAGGCACCTTTGGAACCAAATTCCCATCACTTGGGTGGTTCTGGTCTTCAAGGCAGCGAACGTCTCCGGCCCAAGCGCCACCTCGTTTCTCTTCCCTTTGGAGGGAATTAACACGGTTTTGACTGAACACGGCCCCAGGACAGGACCATCCAGAGAGGCTGGGAATGGGCTGGGGTTTCCTGCTCAGTGAAACCTTTGTCTCTTTCTGACATCCTGCCTGGAAGCCTGACCTGAAGGCTTGGCACTGAAGGGTGGGGGCTGGCGGCAGGGCCCTGGTGCACCTGTGTGGTGTCATTCTGCTGGTTCCCCTCAAGCCCAGCACACCCGCCCGAGGTCCCCCTGGGCAGCCCATCGCGGGGGTGGCACCTGAGCGCATCCAGCACGGTCCTGTACGCCTCGTTACGGTGCTTCATGCCCACTAGGCTGGTGGTCCACTGCTGGAGGATACGCTTCTTCTCCACCACAATGGTATCAATCTCAGTGGTGGCCTGCGGAGAGGGTGGGATGCAGACACGGCCGACAATGGCAGCGGCCACCTTCTGCCGCCCGCCTCCCATCCACCTTAACTTTTTCATGTGTTTGTTTTGAGGCAGGGTTTCCCTGTGTAGACCAGGCTGGCCTAGAACTCAGAGGTCCACGGGTCTCTGCTAAGATTAAAGGTATTCACAGCTCATGCCTGGAAACTTAATTTTTCTCCATCACAAATCAGCAGAGAACCAGCAGGAAATGGAGCATGGCTCCTCCGTGGAGTCTCCAGGCTGTTTTTAGGGGTTCTGTACTGGGGGCTGAGGAAGAAGACTCTGTCAGATATGACAGAATGCCCACTCTACACCAATGCCAAGGCAGAACCTAGTGGATGTCATGGACGGGACTGAGGTCACCTAGTTCCTGATTCACCTAGAACCTGATTAGTTCTTGCCCAGGGAGGAGGTATTTGAGTCGAGAACGACCAGGGTCTCTAGGAGGGCATCTGGCTTGGAGAAGTGGGTCTCCCTGTGCTGGGGGCCAGGATGCAGAACTAGACTGGGGGGCAGGTGGAGAAACAATCCAGAGAGGACACGGAGGGTTCATTTCCGAGGAGGCCGGAGGTCAGCCTGAGGGGCCCTTCCTCAGGAGCCACCCACTGCCTTTCTGAGGCAGTATGTCTCATGGCCTGGAGCGCTCTCATTGAGCTAGCGGATCAGAAACCCCAGGGATCTTCATATTTCTGTCTCCCTGGCGCTGAGATTGCAGCGTGCCCCTCCACAGCCAGACATTTATTGCCTCAGCTGTCTCTCCTGGCCACAGTCTGGCACTTTTACACACACACACACACACACACACACACACACACACACACACGCGCGCGCGCACACACACACACACACACGCTATGCACATGCCTGGGCATTACCTTAGGATAACGGTCAAATAGTGAACGGATTAAGGGGGTCTGCACTGAGACGCTGACAGTCACAAGGCGGGCCAGGCATCCTCCTGGGTCCTCCTTGGCAGTAACATGCCTATGACCACCTCCCAGTTTTTCACTGGTCCATCTGAGCCATGGCTATGTGTGTATGCCTGTGGGGCCACCAATGTCTGAATGCTGAAAAGGAGAATGGGCTGAGGACAGAGGCAAGGGGGGAAAGAAGGAACCCCGATGGTTGTTCATCAGGAGTCCACGGTTGTCTTCAGCTACAGAGCAAGTTTGAGGCCAAACGAGACACATGAGACCCTGTCTCAAAGCAGAAGCAAAATCCATAAAGGGAAGGGTCAGGAGGAGGGCCAGCACCGGTCATGGAGTAACCATGGCCACGGACGTGGAAAGGGAGAGACAGAAGAAGGGACCCCTTGCCATTCTAGGGCAAAGCCGTAGGGACTCTCTGGCCTATGACCTTTGTCAAACGCCTGTGGCACTCTGTATGAGCTGGTCTCTCCCAAACTCTCCTTGTCCCCGCTGGGGGCTCTAAGAGGTGACTGGGACTCTACCCTCTGGTGTGAGCTGTGAGCCAGTGGAGGGCTTTAGTCCACAGAGTCCCACTTGTCTAAGTCACACTCACTCCCCATTCTCACCTCGGGCTTGTCCTTGTGCTGGACCGTGAGCCAGGCAGTGCTGGCCCAGTTTCTCAGCGGCTGTAAGTGCCCCTCACCCCTCCTTCCTTCTGTTGGAGGCTGTGCTTGGGTGGCCCCGCCCCCTGGCCCTTCCCTTTCCTGATTCTGCATTCTTAATTTTAAGATAGGGTCTCAGGTACTCGGGTTTCTACATGGCTAAGGGTGATCTCCAACCTCTGATGGCCCCGCCTCTGTCTCCCTGTGTTGGAAATACGTGTGCCACCAGGCAGGGTTCATGCAGTGCCCGGGATCAGCCCCATGCCTGGTACATGCTAGGCAGATACTCTTCCAACTGAGCTACGTGCCAGCCTGAGGACTCTGCTTGGTGCCAAGTGTAAAAAGACCTCTTCAGCCCTGCACTAGGTGCCGGGATTAAAAGTGTGCACCACCACCACCTGGCTTTATTCTTATTATTAATTTTATGTGTATGGATGTTTTACCTGTGTGTATGTCTCTGCATGACCCGTATGCCTGGTGCTGAAAGAAGACAGAAGAGGGCACTGGATTCCCTGGGACTCGAGTTAACAGATGGTGTGGGCCACCGTGTGGGTTCTGGAATTGAACCCGGTTCTTCTGGAAGATCGGCCAGCATTCCTAACTACTGAGCCATCTCTCCAGGGTGTCCCTTTTTTAAATATCTGATTCCATCTAGAATTTATTTTATGGGGGCAAGATTTCTCCGAGTGGTTAACCAAGGGCCCAGCACCACTGAACGCACGGTTCAGACCAAGTGGTTAACCGAGGGTCCAGCACCACTGAACGCACGGTTCAGACCGAGTGGTTAACCGAGGGTCTGTGCACCACTGAAGGCACGGTTCAGACCTCAGCTAATGAACGATCTGCTCGTTTTCTGTGTCGACCGGGCTGACTCGGCGCTCCCTGGCAGCGCCCTCGGCTTGCCCACCTGTTCCTGGGTCCGACAGCACCTTGCAGCAGGGCATAGCTTTGTGGCATATGGTGACCTCTCTCCTGGTTTGCCAGGAACTCTCTACATCCTGAGAAGCCTTTGGTTCTGGTCAAACCGGACAGCTGTACTCTTCCCTCCCAGAATGAGTCTTGGAGGCTCCCTGATTTATTACTCAGATAAACACAAGAATCACTTTGAGGATTTAAAAATGGCAGGTTCTGCTCAGACCTTTGGATCGGAACTCATGAACTCATGCGCCTGACAATTAGGCTCACAGGCTGGAGAGGGTAGGAGGAATCCCGAAGTGCATCCTCTCTCTCCTGTCCTCATTACAGCCTGCCTTCCCGCCTGGGCCATCATCCCTGCGCTGTGGACTCTCAGGTGGGGGGTCGTCTCTACCCTCGGTCACAAGCCCCAGGGTGTGGCTCGGTCACTGTGCAGAGCAGGGAGAAGGCCCAGCCCGGGGACAAAGCTGCCCATGCCAATGACCAGCCGGCTTTGACGTGCACGCCCCTGAGTAACTGCGGTACTGTTGGTGGCGGCAGCTTACAAACACGCTGGTACTGTCGGGTTGACTCTCCCAGGCCAGGGGCAGGCGACAAGGGGGCTTCTGCTCCCAAGGGCTTCGGGGGTGCTCTTACCTCACTCACTGCTTTTCTGAGAATTCGGGTGTCCTCAGCCTGGGACAAGTACTGAGCCTCAAACAGGGAGATGTTTTCTTCCAGCTGGTGTGCCCTCTCGGTGAGCTGGTCCACGAACAGATCCTGGCAAAGAGAGAGGGGCTGTATGGAGCCATCCACAGCTGAGGGCAGCCCTCCACCGGCGTGGTCAGCCCGAGCGTCCCGTGGAACGGCGGAGGTTTCGCACGGCTTACAGGGTTACCTGCTTTTTCTTCTCGACCTCGGCACGCATCTTCTCTGTCTCGGTCTTCTTCACCACCTGCTTCATCACACGGATGTCATCGCGGACGTCCTGGTCTATGTTCTGCATGTAGAAGAGGTGCAGAGCCAGGCTCTCCATCTCGGTCTGCAGGGCTGCCACTGTGGGGAAGGAGGCTGGTCAGCACTGCCCACACGCTGGCTTAGGGCAGGGGGCCCTTGGGACAGCGCTCAAGCCTGCACCTTCCTCTGTGGAGGGATTGGAGATTCTTGTGACCCTGGCTGCCCGGAACTCACAAGGATTCACCTGCCTCCACTTCACAAGTGCTGGGATTACAGAACTGTGACACCAAGCCTGGATGGAGACAGATTCTTTTTGACTTTTGAGACAGAGTGTCTATATCCCAGGCTGGCCTCAAACTACTGGTCCTCTTGCCTCTGCCATTTCCCCAGGGCTAGGATTATAGGCACATACTACCACATCTACACTGGGGACTGCCTCTGTGTGTGCGTGAACCCACACGTCCACTTGTGTAGAAACTAGAGATGGGACCGTTTGTCTTCCTCTGCCACTCTCTACCTTACTGCTTTTCCTTCTTATTTTACCTGTATGGGTGCTATGCTTGCATGTATCTCTCTGTCTCTCTGTCTCTCTGTCTTTCTCTGTATGTGTATACCACTGCATGCCTGCTGCCCTCCTAGGCCAAAAGAGGACACTACACTTCCTAGAACTGCATTCACAGATGGCTGCGAGCTGCCACGTGGGCACTGGGAACTGAACCTGGGTCCCTGCAAGAGCAGCCAGTGCTCTTAACAGCCGAGCCATCTCTCAGTCCCTACTTCATTGTTTAACAAGATTCCTCACAGAATCTAGAGCTGACTGATTTGGCAGCATGAGGATCTTCCTGTAGTGGATCCTACTGTGCCCAGGCTCTTAGGTGGGTACCTGGCACCCTGTCTCGGACCCTCAGGCTTGAACAGAGGGCACCTCACCCAGGAGCTGTCTTCCCAGCCTCTGTATGACCTATACACCACAAAGACTTACACTCTGCTGCAAAAGAACTCCTAATACAATCGGAGGGCACAAAGGAGCAAGAATACATGAAGCAGCCAGGCATTGTGGTGCGGTCTACGACCCCAACACTCAGGAAGCAGGGGCAGGAGGGTCACAAGTTCTAGGCCAGCCAGAGTAACACAGTGAGACCCTGTCTCAGGAAAGTCTATGTATTGATACACATTCCGTACCCCAGATCACCACACGCCCACCTCCTAGTACATTCAGAGAGTCGTGTCGGCCAAGGCCTTGTGCCCATCTCGCAGGGTTCCTGCCAGTGTGAAGTGAGGCCCCCAAGCACAGCAGGAGGGTGAGTCTCCCCCCCCCCCGACAGACCCATGGTGGTGCAGCTGCCAGGGGGAGGCAGGTACAAAGCCACAGTTCCCGTGGGTCCCCTCGACGAAACTCACAGGGGACTGTGTGATGGTTGTTTGCTCTGGCTGGGGGTTAGTGTGCTGGAAAGCACTTTCTTAGTGTGCTTATGGCCTTGGGTCCCACTCCCCCACCCTACGCCACCCCCACCTGCACTGCAAAAACAAACAAGTAAATGCCAGTGGTTAAAAGAATATATAAATATGGGGCTGGAGAGATGGCTCAGAGGTTAAGAGCACTGGCTATTCTTCCAGAGGACCAGAGTTCAATTCCCAGCCACCACATGGTGGCTCACAACCATCTGTAATGAGATCTGGAGCCCTCTTCTGGCTTTCAGGCATACACTGTATTATACATAACAAATAAAGCTTGTTTCAAACCACTTTCAAATACATAAAATTATCAGCAGTCAAGAGCACTTACTGCTCTTGCAGAGGACCTGGGTTCAGTTTCCAGCACCCACATGGCAGCTCACAACCACCTGTAACCCCAGTTCCAGGGGACCCAATACCCTTTTCTCACTTCTGTGGGCACCAGGTATGCGCACGGCGCACATACATACATACATACATGCAGGCAAAGCACTCATACCCAAGGCAGGGCACAGTGCACTTAGGAGGCAGAGGCAGGCAGAGCTCCACTAGTTTGAGGCCGTCCAGTCTACCTAGTGAGTTCCAGGTCAGCCAGGGCTGCACAGTAGGACTCTGTCTCAAAACCAAACCAAATCACCCATATTCATAAAATAGAAAACAAACTTTTGAAAATAAGATGATTTTTAAAAATGGATAGACAGACATACAGATTTGTGTGCTAGCACAGAACACTGCCGGTTCAAATGAAGACTGGTCTACTTGAGAGAAAAGAAAGCCTTGAACTAGAACACAGAGCATCCTGTCACCCTGGCTCCAGCATCCCGTCACCCTGGCTCTAGGCAAGGTCTTCCAGGGAGGAGGACGGAAGCAGGGAGCCAGGCGGGGATGGAACATTCCAGGACGATTCAGTTCCATGCTTTCTCTAGCAGCTGGTGGTTTTGTTGTTGTTGTTGTTGCTGTTGTTGTTGTGAGTTTTAGTCAGTTGCCTGCAGAGAGCCTGTGTGGTTTTCCTCCTGAACCTGGGGCGTCACGGTTGTTGAGCTCTGACCCGTGGAGTCACCGCTGTCAGCACGGTGCGGAGGTGTTTCTCCTGCGACGTCTTTTTCTTCTGTTCTCCTACCTTCTGTCCACTTGAAGGAGCTCATGTTCATGGGCTCCCCCGCCCGTCTTTTTTTTTTTTTCCCCTCTGATTGCTTTGGGGGCAGTTGCTGTGCAGTGAGCTTGCCTGCCTGTTTCAAGCCCCACTTAGGCGCTCATTCCCTGAAGTGATAGTGGTAGGTGGAGGCAGGGCACACTTGACCTGGGGGCAGGTGCCGCCTGACCGCACCCTGGAACTGTGGCTGCATCTGAGCACAAGGTCTTTACAGAGGCTGTCAAGATTAAATGTGGCCACTATGGTGGCTTACGCTTCTCTGAAGAGGAGATCAGGACATAGGAACGACCACATGGGAACAAGGAGAGAAAACTCAGTCTACCACTGAAGAGAGGGGGGCCTGGGAGCCCTGACTGTCCTGCCAGGAGGTGAAGACATAGCCTCATCCGGGGACTCAGCGAGGCGGCTGAAGCAGGCTACCCCCCCTACCCCCCCCACACACCTGAGCAAGCAAGGGTGTATGTTACACGTTCCCTAAGCACACCAAGGTCCACTTGTCTTTGCCAGGTGAGCGACCAGAGTCAATATCTCAGCTATTCTTCGAACTTTTCATTCCTTTGAGAATTAGCGGACATAAATTGGTTTCATAGCTTAATTTCCAGGGACCTGTTTTCATTCTCCGCAGAGCTTGCTTGTCTCCTGGGGTGTTTGTCTTTTGTTGGCTGGCTCACAGAAGTGACGAGAACACCCTGGGTCATAAAAACACAGAGGGCAGAATTCTTGCGTAGCTCCCCCAGCTTTGCCCCTCGGTGTAACCATTTATTATATCAACGGGGAGATGAGATGGTGGCCCAGACCTTCAGGGAGCTTTTCTAGGCAGAGAAGCCATCTACACTGTGAGCCATGGCAGATGGGCGCCTGGCAGCATGATGCTCCTGGCTCTGTGGCTGTGGGGCCTCACAGCAGGCGTGTGGCAGGGTTGGGCCGGCAATGTGTGCCTTCAGCATGCGCCAGGGTCTACAGTGATGGCAAGGGAGGCCTTGGTTTCAATGCCACACTCTGCCTTTGTTGTTTTCTCTTGATTTGGAGGTAAGTAAATCAGTAGGGAGGGGTTCTTGATAAACACTGTGGGTTGAAGGTGTCCCCTAAAATACCATTCCAGGAAGCCTGATCCCAAGTGCGGCAATGCAGGGAGCTGGGGACAGATGGGACACCCAGGCTGTGAGGGATTAGCGACTTGAGCCTGCGTGCCTCCCTCCTGTCCTCTCCCGTCTCTGATTTTCAGCCATTAGATGGCGCTCTACGAGACATACGTTAGCCCCTCCACACCGGACATCTTGTTTTCCAGGACCGTGTGACAGAGACTTGGGAGAATGCTTTCCCGGTATGCACGAAGGCCCGGGTGTGATCACCAGCACCGCACATGCACTGTATGTAGCACCTGAGACCAGCACAGGGGAGGTGGACGCAGCAGGGTCAGAAGTTCAAGGTCACCCTATATAACAAATCCAAGGCCAGTCTGGGCTACCTGACACACTGCCTCCAAAAATTAAAAAGCAAAACAAACAAAATACTGTTCATGACCAGAGTCCCAGTGGGATTATGTAATAGAAGCATCCAGACAGAAGCCTGGAATCCCCACCCGCATTCCCAGCGTTCAAAATACACATTGCTGGAACAGACACCAAGCGCAACACCTGCTTTTCCTCCTTTGCTTTAGGAACATTTCTGCTATCATTTCAGTAACAGAATGGATAAAGAAAGTCGGAAACACCAAAACACATAGAGAACAAATCTGGGCACTGGGGAGAGGGTCACCGCTCACTGTCCCCTACGTCCTCTGTTGCCTGCTCGGTGTGGGTGGTGCGTGCCTTCAGTGGGGACACTGCTTATGATCTGCACAGCCGACCCTCCACCCCTGCACATCTCACGTGATCCCAAGCGACCTGGCTACTGCTGTCTGCGGGCTTTGCCCTGATCCCTCTTGTGCCCCCATCTCTGAGCTCCACACACCTGTTCTGCATCCTCTGGACTCATCTTTTGGAACTCTGCAGCCCCTCCACACTTCTGGTTTGGAATCTCTACACATGACCCCTGTTAGTCTCAGCCTTTTGTGCCACAGCTGGGCCCTCCTTTCCTAAAAAAGGTGGGGACCCCTCCTAGACATGGAATGGCCTTGCTGGTATCCTCAGCAATGTGCGAACACACGCTTAGGGGACAGCCATGGGAAGGATGGCCCTGAGTCTCGGGTTCACGGGATGCCTTACGCCTCCTTCGTTCCTCGTTGGCAGTCATGCAGGTCTTGTTATAGAGGGCCCTGGTGGTCTGCAGCTCCTCCTCCCTCCGCCGCCTCTCACACGCGGCCAGAGAGTGGCGGTCATGACTTTTCTCCAGCTGCATCTGCAGGCGGGCCAAGTGCTGCTGGACCCCATAGAGGTTCACGCCCAGCTCCTGCCTCTGGACTCGGGCTTGCTTGGTGGCCACATCCTGTACCGGAGAAAGAAATAGGATTGAGGCAGGCCCATGGGTGACCACGGGGCTGGGAGGAAGACAGGGACCCATACGCACCAGCTCTTGGATGTCCAGCTTCATTTTGTCTATCTGCCGGTTGAGGTAGCTCTTCAGAGCCTCCTGGAATCTGATCATCAGGGGCTAAGACAACAGAAAACCACAGTGGACAGTCACTCTCAATGTCCCAAGCAGTGCTCAGCCTGGCGGGGGGGGGGGAGAGGGGGAGGAGCAGTGGCTGGCTGGCACTGGCTCTGTCTCTCTCCGTGGGGATGGGAGTAGATGGGTGGAGGTTGTATAGGCAGACAGAGATGATTTCCCAACCCCGACTCTTACTGTGGAAGCCACAAATTCTGGGAATCTCATGGCCCGTGCCAGACACTGCAATGATTTGGTTGAAGTACTGGTGAAGTGAGGGGGTTCGTCCAGACTGACCAGGGGACAGTACGCATGAGAAGCGGCAACCGTCACACAGGTGTCAAGTGGGACTCAGAGGATTTGCTCAGTGCACCTTGGGCTCCTCCTGAGCACCCTGGAGCACTGCAGCTCTCCCAGGGTAGCAAATCAAATCTGCCTTTCTCCCGTGCTGCGGCTCTGGCTCTGACAAGGACCCTCGGTGTGACTGCCACAGTTAAGGCTACAGTTCGGGTGGCGGGGGGGGGGGGGGGGGGAAGAGATGCGACCCCTGCCTCCCTCCAGCATCCTGCATAGTCTGGGTGCATTTTTGGTCATCAAGACAAAGAAATGGCTGGAGGCCAGAGATTTGGCCCAGTGTCCTACAGTGTCCAGATTCCTCACAGGGGACAAGTCCTTAAAAACAAACACACACATGAAACAAACCAAACCAAACACGAGCAGAGTCAAGGGCGGTGTCCTGGCTCGTTTTCTGTCAGTTTGACAAAAGCTAGTCAGCTGAGAAGAGGGAACCTTCATTGAGAAAGTGCCACCGTTAGACTGGCCTGTGGCAAGCCTGGGGGACTTTTTCTTGATCAGTGATTGATGAGGGAGGGCCCAGCCCACAGTGGATGGTGCCACCCCTGGGCAGGTGGTTCTGGGGTATTTAAGAGAGAAAACTGAGCAAGACACGGTGAGCAAACCTGTAAGAAGCACCCTTCCAAGGCCTCTGCTGAGTCCTTGCCTCCTGATTCCTGCCTGAAGTTCCTGCCCTGACTTCCCTTCATTCTGAACTATAACTCGCAGCAGAAATAAACCCGTTCCTCCCCAGGTGCTTTTGGTCATGGTGTTTATCACAGGAAGACAAAGTAGGAGGCCTAACTGATGCGCAAAGAGCCTGAGAGGGCAGATAGCACTGGACGCCTGGGTGGGTGCAGAGAAGGCCCAGGTGATTTTCCCCCACACAGGGCCAAAGCAAAACCCAAGGACATGTCCTTACATGGTCTGGGTCCAGAACCACCAGTTGGGCACTCTCGTCTTCTGCCTCCTCACTCCCTTCGGACGCTGCTCTTTCCACCAGGGCCTCTTCCTCGGGGCTGAGGGGCTGGACATGGTCTAGAAACTGTATTCGGGATTCTTCCCGGGGGCGAGGCTGTGCTGTAGGAACAACAGTCCAGGAGAGACAGCAAAAGTCACGAAGGCTTGATCTTTGCATTCTGAGGGGAGTGGGCATCAAGGTCCCACCCTCGCAGGACCTACTGAAAATCAGAAACCCGAGCCTTCCAGTGGCAAAGTCCTCAGGCTTAGCCATGGTGCCAACCCTCACTGACTCGAGACAGTCCACAGATTGAGCCACATTCTAGCAGTGGGCGAGACAGCAACTTACAAGTGACGCACGCACGGAAAGGAAGGTGGCTCCTTACTGTGGGGCACTTGAGCTTAAAAATAATAAGAATGGGGGAGATGGTGCCGAGGTTAACAAGGCTTCTGTTCACATTATTCCTAATAGCCAGAACCTGGAAGCAAGCTAGATGCCCTGCAACCTAAGGACAGATAAAGAAAATGTGGTACATTTACACAATGAAGTACTACACAGTGGTTAAAAAAAAAAAAAAGACATCTTGAAATTTGCAGGCAAATGGATGGATCTAGAAAAAACATATTGAGTGAGGTAACTCAGACCCAGAAAGGCAAATATAATATGTACTCACTCATAAGTGGCTTCTAGACATAAAACAAAGAGAAAAACCAACCTAAAATCCGCAACCCCAGAGAACCTAGACAACAAAGAGGATCCTAAGAGAGACATACAGTGATCTACATAGGAAGGAGAAAAAGATCTCCTGAGTAAATTGAGAGTGTGGTGGTCGTGGGAGAGGGTAGAAGGGGAGGGGGATAAAGGGAGGGTAATGGAGAGAAATGTATAGCTCAATAAAAAAACAATAAAAAGGGGTTGGAGAGATGGCTCAGAGGTTAAGAGCATTGCCTGCTCTACCAAAGGTCCTGAGTTCAATTCCCAGCAACCACATGGTGGCTCACAACCATCTGTAATGGGGTCTGGTGCCCTCTTCTGGCCTGCAGGCATAGACACAGACAGAATATTGCATACATAATAAATAAATAAATATTAAAAAAAATAAAAAACATGCTTGCTGGGATGGAGAGATGGCTCAGTGGTTAAGAGCATTGCCTGCTCTTCCAGGGGTCCTGAGTTCAATTCCCAGCAACCACATGGTGGTTCACAACCATCTGTAATGGGGTCTGGTGCCCTCTTCTGGCCTGCAGGCATAGACACAGACAGAATATTGCATACATAATAAATAAATAAATAAATAAATAAATAAATATTAAAAAAATAAAATAAATGCTTGCTGGGATGGAGAGATGGCTCAGTGGTTAAGAGCATTGCCTGGTCTTCCAGGGGTCCTGAGTTCAATTCCCGGCAACCACATGGTGACTCATAACCATCTGTAATGAGGTTTGGTGCCCTCTTCTGGCCTGCAGACATACACGCGGACAGAATACTGTATACATAATAAGCAAATAAATAAATATTAAAAAAAAAAGAATGCTTGCTGCTCTTCCCGAGGTCACGAGTTTGGTTCCCAGCACCCATGTCAGGCAGTTTACATCTGTCTCTAATTCCAGCTAAAGGGATCTAATGCCTTCTGGCCTCCATGAGTACTGCACTCATGAGACCTATGCCCACAGACACATTTAAGCTTAATAAAAAGTCAAAAAAATTGAACAAGAAATTATAAACTAGGTCACAGAGACTCATGTTCTATCTTCTGTTGTGTGTGATTATTTATTCTGACACAGGGTCTCACTATGTAGCCCTAGCTGGCCTAGACCAGGCTAGCTTTGAACTCACAGATCTGCCTGCCTCTAGCTCCCAAGCACTGTGGAGATTAAACTACATTAATTAAATCACCGCTTGGTCCACTAGCTCTAGCTGCTTATTGGCTAACTCTTACATCTTAATTTAACCCATCTCCATTAATCTGTGCATTACCACAAGATCGTGGCCAACCAGCAAAGTTTCAGCACATCTGTCTCCGGCAGCGGCTCCATGGTTTCTCTTTGACTCTGTCTCCCAGCATTCAGTTAAGTTCTCCCTGCCTAACTCTGCTCTGCCCTATCAGGCCAAGCCAGTGTTTTTTATTAATCAAAGGTATTCACAGCATGCGGAGGGGAATCTGACATCACTTGTCTCCTGCTTGTCTAGTCTGGACACAGTGCATTTTGTCAGTGGTCAAGGCAGGGGCAGTTCATTGCCCAAAGGCCAGTTTTGCCAAGAAGAAAGCAAGCTCCAAGAGGAGTGCCTTTGGTGCTCAGCATTCTCCCGGGAATAGATTGGTGCTGCCAGAAGCAATTGTGTCTCATGTCAAAAGAATCCTAAATTATTTAAATGCCATATTTTACAGCTCTTTGAAGTGTTTGAAGATTACCTATCTATGAGGAATACAATCTCTATGCAGCTAAAGAACCGGATTAGTCTAACTATAAGTATGACAAGCATGGATGACTATTGACCTGTAATTTTTAATACCTATATAGTTTAAAGACTAAGGCTTAATTTAAAAAAAATTAAACAATCCTTAAACAAATGTGCAGCAAATGAGGACAATGAAAACAATGTCTAAGTATCTTGATCCAAGTATAATGCACTCTGATAAATATATCCTAAAATTGCATCAATATACAAAGTATCTTAAGCAGAGGTAGAAACATGCATGTATACCATATGACAAAATAACTTTGCATAGGTGTACAGATATTGTAGACAGAAATAGGAGCATATTCAATATAACAAATAAAATCTGAATTTGTGTCAATATATAAGAATCTATAATAATTGAAGTTTTCTATAATTAAGCTTGCAAGTACTCTCAATATTACTATTATTTTTAGTGTAAGCTCACACTAATCTACCTATTATCCTGTCCCATCCATTCTTCCTCCCCCTTTTTAAAAAAAGAGATCCCTGAACCTACTTCATTTCCACCTCAACCCTATACCAATTATAACTAGCCCCTAATAATGTCCCTAGCCCTGAGGACAAATTTTGTTGGGAGAGGGGAATGTCATCTTCTAGAATTACTTTCAGCTGTCATGGGGGGAAATGTTCTTTCTATGGGATCCTGTAAAAACTAAAATGATGGTTAAGTGTGAAGATTACTGTCTGGTATAACTGTAGATAGTCTCTGAGTAGTTGGTAGGGTTTTTCTGAGGTTCTTAGTTGAAGTTCTGGCTAGAACGTTGTAAGAAGGTGCAGCATCTCAGCTAACCGAGTTGGAATCACCTTGAGCAGCTTGCAACCTAAAACCTGATCTTAGAGAGGAGCTGTCGGCATGATAACATCATATCAACCAGGTGGAGTCGCTGTTGTGGGGCCCCATCTTCTTCCTGGAGACTTCAAAGATTACTGCAGGAAAATTTATTGTTCATTGTGCAAAACTTACACACTATTGATACAGACATCTATTCAATGAAAGGTACCGTAGAGACAATAATAGGTATGGGGAGAAGTCAAATTTTTTGAAAGCAGAATAGTCCCTAAATTTTTCTTCTTTCTGTCCCCTACCAGGTGGCTCCTGATATGAGACAGAAACTCTGAATTTTTCTTTTAATAACATCCTTAGAGAAGGACAGGGCCACAGTGCAACTCCAAAGCCAGCTTTGATCTTTAATAAATGACGACTATTGTTATGCGTGTGTCGATAAGACCTTATCCTGCAGAGGATATTGGTATTATAAGTCAGAGTTAGACAAACGTATGCTCAGTCAGGTGCTGGGACCTCATTGGTTCTGAAATAAGCAACTGAATGGATTTCCGGGTCCTTATCTGCACACTGGGTTGGTGTGAGGGCTGGCTGCCATAGCACAGTAAGCGCCCCATAAAGCTATCCACGGCCGCTGAGCATACGTTTGTCATCGGCCTCCTGGCTGCAGGGAAACAGGCGGCAGGCGTGGGGCCAGCGGCCTCACCCACACAGAAGGGAAGGTGGACTGGCTGAGCTGTTGCCAGGACAACCCCAGCAGATGCATCGTACCTGACTCTTGCCCAGGAACTTCCTCTGTGTCCGGCTGGAAATCGATATCCGAGGAAGTCAGGCTTCCCATGATGCTCAGTCTGAAGCGATGGCGTGCCCCCATAGGAAAGGCTCTTTGAGGGGCCTCTGCGGGGCTAGGCTACAGACAGAAGAACGGGGACGAATTAATGAGAGCTGCCGTGGTATGGAGAGGGTTTAATTGTGTCCCCTCCTGAGCAGAGTTCTTTGACCTGGAAAGATGCTCTACTCTGCTGGCCAGATGCCAGAGGCTGGGAGGCAGGCCTTGAACACACTCCTCACGGGAGCGTGGCTCCGCCCATGGATCCCCTTCCTCACGGGAGCGTGGCTCCGCCCTCTGAGAGTCCAGCAGGGGCCTCACGGGGGATTGCTTTCTCTTCTCTCTTCCACTAGATACCTTCTCTTGATACAGATGTTTGGCTTCTCCCCCACTTGAGACAACCTCCCGAGTGCTGAATTCCAGACCTGCCCTTGCATCCCCGGCTTTATTTTTAGCCTTTGAAGGGACTGCTGCAGTCACCGAGATGGGCTCTTCTTACTGCTGCTGCTGCTGCTGCTGCTGGGGTAAATGCTGGCTCAGAAACTAATGAGGCAGGGTGTCGCCACTCTGCTTACGGAGAACAAGGGTACCACTATTATCTCTGGCCACCAGCCCCATGTCCCCACGAAGTAGGGGAGGTGAAACAGATACACAGAATCTAAGGGTTGACGTACGTGAGCGCGTCACCCACAGGCAGGCTCGAGGCTCTCGGCCTTGATTCCAGCCCGCTGCCCTTCCCACTGTACCCTCTTCAGACAAAGTGGACTCTGCAAATGGTTCTGAGGCACCCGGATCCCAAGGGACACTGTGGAGGGCAGGAGGCCAAGGCCTCCAGGAAGGGTTCCTCATCAAATAGGGTGTCTATGCATACACTGACCTCCCACAATTCCTCCCACCCCCTGCATTTCAGGGCTCTCTTAGGATGTGTCCCTGCCTTCTTGTTGATCTCTGACACCTTCATTCAGGGAATTTTCCGGAAGCTGGACCCCAGGGTAGAGACAGGATAAACAGAACAAGCGACTCCTAGGTCCCCCACGCAAAGGGGAAGGCATTGCTCAGCTGTTGCTCTCCTCGCCAAATTCACAAAATGTGGGGTTTTGTTTTTGTTTTTTCGAGACAGGGTTTCTCTGTGGCTTTGGAGCCTGTCCTGGAACTAGCTCTGTAGACCAGGCTGGTCTCGAACTCACAGAGATCCGCCTGTCTCTGCCTCCTGAGTGCTGAGTGCTGGGATTAAAGGCATACGCCACCACCGCCCGGCCTTTTTTTTTTTTTTTTTTGGTCAATTTAAATTTTAAAAAAATTTAAAATAAAAATTTAAGTAGAAATTTAAAAAATAATAAGGTGGATGAGTTTGAGGCCAGCCAGGACTACACAGTGAGTGAGACCCTATCTTGCTGAATAAATAAGTACATAGATGGAGAATTATAATGGAAGAACCTTTGGCACATGGCACACACACACAAACAGAAAAGCCATCAGTATTAACCACCAAATCAAGAGACTAGAAAAACAAACAAACCTCATACAATCATCTCAGTAGACACAGGGGAAAAAAAAACTTGAGAAAATTCAAAGCGATTGTGTCATGGTAAATAAAAAAAAAAAAAAAAAAAAGCTATAGCACCTAACAAGTCCGGGATGAAGGAGCCTCGCTATGCTGTTAGAAAGAATCTGCCAAGACCCCCACGGGGAACATCTCCCAGGGTGGCAGGGAAAGCAGAGGGTACAACTCTTACACTCCTGCAGCCTCATGCTAGAAGGGCTGGCCACCATGACCAGAAAGGAAGGAGAAAGAAAAGGTATGGTACAGGAGGGAGGTGGGGGAGTTAAACCATTCCTGTTCTCAGAGGATGGGTCATCTTCATGACAAAGACTGGATTCTCCTAACAGGCTGTTCCAAAGAATAAGGGAGTTTAACACCATTTAGGTGTATAGGGTAAGGTATTTAAAATCAACACACACACACACACAGAGAGTAAAATATACACTTTTCAAGAAACACCAGCCCGCTGAGTTCCAGGACAGCCAGGGCAACCCAGAGAGGCCCTGTCTCAGGAAAACAAAACTGAGCGATTACTCAGGAATAAGTCACATCCATGGTGCACACTGCTGGGCAGAAAATGGGATGCTGTAGATAAGTAATCATAATCATGCTACAATTTTTCCTGCATTCTAAATATTCAATTTCATATTCTCAACAATGGAAATATCTTCCCATGAAATGTTAATGAATGCAAAAGAGTAAAGAGTCCCTCTGCAGTGAGGGAGGCCTGCCCTTCTTCATCCCTCACCAATGCCAATCAAGCCATGCCCCTGCCTCTTCTGTGGTTCTCACTCATTGCTAGGCAGGAGCAGCGAGGACACAGCATCACCGGCGTGGCTCTGCCCAGGGACTCAAGCACAAGGATCCCTGGAGAGAGTACAGGAAAGCCTACTCTGCAAGTGGCCTGTGGTCTTCTCAAGGTGGGGGAGAGACTAAAGGGAAGCCATGACAGCCGGGACGCAGCGAGTCAGCATTGGGTATTTGGTAAGTTGTAAAATGAGACCTAAGAACTTCCAGGAAATGACGGAGGTAGAATTGCCAGATTTTCCCACTGTGGTTCTGGGGACCCCATCCAGGTCTTCCAGCCTGCTAGGGGAGCCGTGAACATCTGAGCCCCAGTTTGGGCTTTAAGGGCTTAGCGCTCTGATGCGGACTGGCTTCCTCAGAACTGAAACATTCCCCGCTGTAGGATGCTCTCTGAGACTCACTAATGAAACTTAGTAGTTTGGGAACGTGCACACGAGGCCCTGGTCCAAAGGTTGCGTAAGCAGAATAACATTAACAATGATGATGATGATGATAATAAATAGTAATAGCTGTGGAGGGGAGACTCTGGGAAGGGTGACCCGCTTACAAGTCCTACAGGGAGCCCCAGGGATGCTGAACTGGGCTTCTGAGGATGTAGCTGCTTTTGAGTGACCCAGTGCAACCAGTAAGTGACCCCAGTAAACTCATTGGTTTTTTAAATTGGACTTTGGTAGAATCCTTTCTTCAGCCTGATGTGGGAGGGTCTTTAATATGTGTTGATTTCATTGGTTAATAAAGAAACTGCCTTGGCCCTTTGATAGGACAGAAAATTAGATAGGTGGAGTAGACAGAACAGAATGCTGGGAAGAAGGGAAGTGAGGGCAGACATCATGGAGCCAGCCACCAGGTCAGACATGCTGAATCTTTCCCGGTAAGCCACCACCTCATGGTGCTACACAGATTATTAGAAATGGGTTAATCAAGATATGAGCGTTAGCCAAGAAGAGGATAGATAGAATGGGCCAAGCAGTATTTATATGAATACAGTTTCTGTGTAATTATTTCGGGGCATAAGGTAGCCAGGTGGCCGGGAGCCAGGCGGCAGGAACGCAGCCGCTGTTCCTTCTACATCAGCCTGTTGCTGGTCACTGTCTGGGGCCAAGAGACATTTGTCGGTGTCTCCCCAGGAGAAAGTCACATGGTGGCTTGTGAGGAACACCCTTGAAAGCGTTTGGAGGTGACAAATCAGGTTTGGAACTTACCTCTGGAGCCTAAGGAAATAAAACAGGTTTTTTATTGTACTTCATTTCCCCCCTCTGTAAGTTTGCAATTGCTTTAAACTTTGGTGCTGGCCTAGCAAGTTCAATGTCCTAGATTTAGTCCCACAGACACCAACAAACCTCAATACATTAGCCACTAGCAGTAGATGACTCTTTAAATGAAAGTGGTTTGATTTGTTTGTTTCCCTGTTTGAGACTAGGTCTCTTTAAGAAGCTCCGGTGGGCTTGGAATTCTAGATCCCCCTGCCTCAGCATTCCCTCTGAGCACTGTCATTCCCAACTAATTTCAATTTTGATAAATAAAAATCTAATTCCTCCCCCTTCGTTACTAGTGTTTCTAGTGTTCAGGAAACGAGCTCGTGGACCACCGTGGCCTGTGGCCGCCTTTTTGTTGGGCCACACTGCTTTGGAAGACTAGAGACCTGGATGCCCTCACGTGCAAGGATGGTGGCTACGGAATGTCCCCCGCCTTGCGTCTGGCAACTTGGATGTGAGCTTTAGGCCCTCTCAGCATTGACCTACATTTGCTAAGAAATGCCTAAGGTGTGTTGGAAGGTCTTCTGTCCACTTGAGACAACACTCCCATCAGGGTGGCCTCTAGCCAAGTTTGTGGGACGTTTTCTTAATTAAATATTGATGTGGGCCGCACTATATCTCGGCAGGTGGTCCCAGAGTTTGTAAGAAAGCAACCTCCACGAGCCAAGAGGAGTGAGCTACAAGCAGGGCTCCTCCTTGGCCTCTGCTTTGGTTTCTGCCTGCAGGTTCCAGCCCTGAGTTCCTGCCCTGATCTGCCTTTAGGATGAGCTATGATCAGGATGTAAGCAAATAAACCCTTTCCTCTCCACGCGGCTTCTGATGAGGGTGCTCATAGCAGCAACAGAAGCCCTGACTGATAAAGTGCCCGACTTAAGCTCCGCCCACAGGGTCATGCAGTAAGGGGCTTGGACAAACACCTGAGGGGCACTTACCCGTCTCTCCCCTCTCGGTTCCACGGTCTCATATACACCGAAGTCTGGCTGGGATGTGTCTTCGGGTCTAGTTCTTTGGTACAGATAGGCAGCGTTGGCTTC
The DNA here is from genome assembly GCF_014885135.2 of Alexandromys fortis. Classification (NCBI taxonomy): domain Eukaryota; kingdom Metazoa; phylum Chordata; class Mammalia; order Rodentia; family Cricetidae; genus Alexandromys; species Alexandromys fortis. The sequence goes on along the minus strand of NW_026067918.1, from coordinate 11,908,218 downwards.
CTCTTCAGTTATTTCCCAGGGGCTGATGTCTGAGAAGGTGAACTCAGCAGAGCTGATCCTTCCCGAGAACTCATCCAACTCAGAGAAGGTGTACCCCTCAGATGCCTCTTTCCCAGAAATGTCCAAGCCCCCTGCTGGGGCGGCGTCTTCCGTGGATTCCGTTGACCCTCGAGGGCTGGCCTCTCCAGCGGATTCCAGTTCTAACTCTGGGATGGCATCTCCGATGGATTCCAGGTTCACTTTTAGGATGGCTTCTCCAATGGCCTCCATGTCGGCTTCTACTATGTTCTCGAAACTGGATTCGAGGCCTGGCTCTGGTGTGGCGTCTCCAGGGGATTCCACTTCCATCTCTGGGATGGCATCTCTGATGGATTCCAGGTTCACTTTTAGGATGGCTTCTCCAATGGCCTCCACGTCGGCTTCTACTATGTTCTCAAAACTGGATTCGAGGCCTGGCTCTGGTGTGGCGTCTCCAGGGGATTCCACTTCCATCTCTGGGATGGCATCTCCGATGGGTTCCAGGTTCACTTTTAGGAAGGCTTCTCTAATGGTGTCCGTGTCCACTTCTATGTTCTTGAAACTGGATTCGAGGCCTGGCTCTGGTGTGGTTTCTCCAGCAGATTCCACTTCTATCTTTGGGATGGCATCTCCGAGGGATTTCAGCTGTGTGTCTAGGATGGCTTCTCCAATGGCCTCCAGGTCCACTTCTGCTATTTTTTCGCCACTGGATTCGAGGCCTGGCTCTGGTGTGGTTTCTCCGGCGTGTTCCACTTCCGTGTCTTGGGCACCCTTTCCTATGGGTTCCCCTCCCCCTTCAGGGATGGCTTCTTTTTCAGCACCGACTGTCTCATCATCCCCCGCTTCGTCTTTGAGTCCGCCTTCGCCTTCAGTTCCAGGGTCCTCTCCAGGGCCCTCGGTGGCATCTCCGTCTTCATCAGTTTCTTGGCCATTGCTTTCCATTAGTGGTGATGCCTGTTCCAGCGTGGCAAGAAACCCCAGGGAAGAAAATACAATCGTAAGGTATATTAGGGTGACAGAAGGGATAGACAGACACATCTACATACACCCCCCCCCCTAGGCCCAAGAGATGATGCCTTGGGCTTTAATGGAACCTAGTCTAGTTTCTACAGCCATGTGTTATGAGCATGAACTCTAGAAAATGCAGGGAAGTCTAAAGGTTGGCTGTGTCATTATTGATAGCTAACACTCTGGAATGAGGTGTGTCCTAATTATCTTTGTCAACTTGACACAGTCTAGGGTCATCCGAGAAGGGAGTCTCTCCGACTGGCTTGTCTGGGAGATTGTCTTGATTATGAACCGATGTGGAAGGGCCTAGCATGCTGCAGGCAGCACCATTCCCGGGGTAAATGGTCCTGGCTTGTATAAGAAAGCTACCTGAGCATAAACTTGTGAATGAGCCCACAGGCAGTGTTCCTCCACACTTCCTGCTATTCTTCCTTGTCTGTGAGTCCCTGGCTAGTCCCCTGGCTAGAGGGGACACCATGCAGCATAGTAAGCGGGCCTGGCTTCACTCGGTAAAGAGCCATGGCCTGGAAGTGTGAGCCAAATAAAGTCTTTCCTCCCCTGCGTTGCTTTTGGTCAGAGTGTTTTATCAATGCATCTAGGGCCTGGTGGGAAGGAACTACATTTCTCTGCTCCTGAACTGAGTTTGTCAGAGTAAACCATCGTGGCAACATGGACCCTGGCAATCCTGTCAATCTGTCTCCTAGCAAACAGGAGCCCAGATTAACCCTCCAGATGAAGTTACCTCACGGCCTTCAGCATGCTGCTGTTCCTTGTCCTCTTCTGCAGAAGCGTGCTCTCCTTCCAGGTGTGACCTGCTTTCAGAGACAGGAAATACTAGCTCACAGACTCACGCATCTCAGCGACTCGCTGGTATGACCTCCACTTCTCCTCTACCCTGCTGCCAGGGGCCACAATTTGGTATGAAAATGAATGCCAAACACAGTTATCCTAAGGTTAAAGAAATACCATGTGAGGGCTCCCCAGAAAAATCACCTGAGCTATTCAGTTTCTGGGGCAAGGCAGAGAAAGTCTCAGGAGAGAGGAGAACACACGGGTCTCTGCCTCAGCTTCTCAACACTGCCATGGTTTGCAGCAAAATAATTTGGCTCTTCAAAAACTTACTTAGGGACAGGAGTCTGGATCTCCCAGGACTCACATAAAAAGCCAGGCACAGTTGCTTGTGTCTGTAACACCAGAGCTAGGAGGGTTTGAGACAGGAGGATTACTGGGGCTTGCTGGCCACCAGGCTAGCTCTGGGTTCAGCAAGAGAACCTGCCCCAAGGGGATAAAGGTGGAAAGCAATAGATCACAGCACCCAGCATCCTCCTCCGATTTCTGCACACACACACACACACACACACAGACACACACATATGCCAGTGAAATATCTAAGATGCAAACTAACCTAACTTTTTTTAAAAAATCAAACTAATATAGATATACGCTTCATAAACAATAAAAACGCCTGTTACTTCCCCCTCTGCTGCCCATGGCAGCCGCTGTAACAGGCATTTGTGGTGCACCTGCCTTTGTTCAGAATCTTTGCATTTAAATTCTTCCCCAAATTGGAGCTCATTCTGTACCTATTGTTTCGTATTTAGCTTGATCGTGTGATTAAAATCTGGATGTATTGCCATGGAGTACCTAGAGACTTAACCTTAAAAATAGGAAAAAGACCCAGAGGCATCTAAGCAAACAGAATTACTTAAACTCGCTTCCGTTTTGCACAAAGCCTAAAAGAGAGCTGGCAGCATCATTTTTGGGTGCACTCAGTGCTGGCGATCTGCTTATCTCTCAAGTCCATGATGGGGTGTGTGTGTGGGGGGCGATCCATTCTTGCAGGAGGGAGGCACGGGTCTGGCCCAATCCCTGTCTGAGTGAGTGCTCCTCCCCTCTCCTCCCAACTCCCGCAATACGGGACAGCATCTTATCCCTGCCCTGCTTTGTAGCCTGGTTTACCAAGCACGGTGGTTGCCATGGTTACCGCAGGGTGTGTGTGTGTGTGTGTGTGTGTGTGTGTGTGTGTGCGTGTGCGTGTGCGTGTGTGTGTGTGTGCGCAGATCTGTATTCCAGGAGAAGCAGAGGCTAGGAGTAGGGAATGGGTTGGGGGTGGGGGCTAGGAAAGGACAAAGAACAGGAGGTGAAAGAAAGAAGGGACCTGGAAGGAGGGTGGGGCCGGAGAGGGTCGGAAAAGTCCAGAAAGTAGGGAGGAGAGTGGGAAGGGGTACAGAGGTAAAGGGGAAGGCGCGTGGCGTGGGGGCACCTGCTTGCAGATAGCCAGGGAAAACATCTAGTGGCTCCATTATTCCTCTGGCCAGGCTTACCCGTCAGCCTTGTCCTCCTGCTCCGCCATCTCTCGTTGCTAGGCGACGCCATCAACATCCGGCGAAGTCTGGACCACGCGCTCAAAGACTGCAGGAGGCGGGGCCTGGCTGTGTCCTGCAGGTCTCACAGAAACACCACGCAAAGCAGTAAAGCACAAATGTGTGATTTGTTAATCGCCATGTGCCCGAGCCTTTCCCGCCCAGACTTAGTTTCTGTAGAGTGATCACAGTGCTAAAGTACATCCAACTGAACACCTTCGAACCTGATGATGATGGTCAGGGACTCCGAGGGTGGCAGACAGGGTGGGGGGGTCCTGGGTCCCGGAAACTCTCCTGGCTCTGGCTCTTCCACCTCCAGCCTTGGGGTACTCAGCAACCCTGACCACGGGGTCCTTTCGAGGGGTCGTTGGCAAAGGAGGGAGGCCCAGAGTCCTTTGGTGGGCATCGTTTCTCCTTACTCCCAAATTTGAGAAATAGGAAAGCAGGGGGTGAGCGCGTACGTGGGCACTGGAAAGCTCTGCCTCCCGAATCGAGGGCGTAGGGCTTCCATCCAGGGCAGCGTCCCGGGTACCCGGCGAGCGACGTGACCTGCAGATACAGCCAGCAGGGAACCCCGAGCAGGGGCTGTCCGGTGCGCGGGGGTCGCCCCGGGGTTGGAGCCTGGGCGCGGCGTTCCCGGCGGCGCGGGCCTGGGCGGGTCCCGGGGCGGAGCGGGGGCGGAGTGAGGGCCGGGCCTCTCCACGTCCCCTCCCCGCCGCGCCTCGCTAGCGGCGGCGGCGGCAGTGGCGGCGTCGGTGGCGGCTCCTGGAACCGGCGCGAGTCCAGCCCCAGCGGCGGGACCCGGGTGGGTATCAGGGTTCGTCTGGGAACGTGGTCTGGGGGTTTCGGGGTCCGCTTGGGACGGCGTGGTGGTCCCTGGGTGCGCTGGAATCTGCACGCGCGGGACGCGGGCCTGCAGCGCGGGGGCCCGGGAGGGGCTCGGGGGATCGGTGCTGGGCGCAGGGCGGGGGCGATGCGGAGGGACCCGGATCTCGCCGGGACGCCCTGGGGACTCCATCCTTGGCGAGTGAGACTCCCTTCTCTGGGAGTGGGCCCAAAGACTCCGTCCCTGCCGGTCTGGATCTGTTGGCCGGGGCACTTGCGGTCTTTGTCTGGCTGGCTGGTCTGAGCATGCGAAGAACTTGTGGGGTTCCGGCACTAGCTGACAGAGCCCCCAAAGTGTACCATGTCCTCCTGGGGGCCTGCGCGCTCTTGCGATTCGGAGCAGTAGAGGGGATGGCTTGGGCTATTTAAGAGCCCCAAGTCAGAGTCCTCACTTCTCTTTAGCCTGGGCGCTCTCTCTCTCTCTCTCTCTCTCTCTCTCTCTCTCTCTCTCTCTCTCTCTCCTCTCACCCTCCCCCTCTCCCACTCTCTCTCTCTGTTCTTTCCTTCAAAAGAAAGAAAAAAAAATAGGATAGTAGAAAAAGAAAAAGGGCAATTTAAGATTGCTAAAAATAACCCACGGAACCCTGCCAGAACGAACGCGCGGTGAGAAGTAAAAGCCTGTTCCTCGGAAATCGGTGTCATATGTTGGCCACAATCTAGTCCAGATTCCGTTCAGAAATAGAAGAATAGAAAAATGTCTCTTTCCTCCGTTAAAGTTTGTTTCATGAGCTCTGTCAAGTTCCTTTCTCGGGAGAGAGAGGGGAAACTCCTGTCCCGGTCCCCAGGCATATTGGTGAAAGCGTGGGTGCAAAGACCCAGGGATTAGGGGCTCCATTCTAAATCTCACCGACTGTATGCAAGTCCTAGAAAGCCCTCCTTAGAAAAACTGACCTTAACGCCGGTCGCGAATGTTGAACTTAATCGTGAGGGAACTTCGCAGACAAGGAACCGCTGAGATGCGGCCATGCCGGATTGACCCGCGTTGGTTCCCAGCCGGCTGTTGGGGATGGTTCCTTTGGGCTGAGTACTTACTGTTTTGTTTCTTTCTGTCCCTTACTGGTACATAGAGCCTCAGAGTGTAACTGGGAAGTTCTTCCCTGGGAATTGTTTGCTCGTGTGGCAGTTACTGGTTAGATAGCAACGTCTGGTTAGCGAATGTGTGGGTTTTTATAGTGCACAAAACAGGCTCGTGAAAGAGCTGTGGTTTCTATTTTCTTTCAAACATGTTTTTATTATAAATACTTACTGTGTGAGTGTATGTGGGCCTGTGTGGAGCTCAGAGGACAGCTTGTGAGAGCCGGTTTCATCCTTACACCATGTGAGTCTGAAGGGGACTCAGACTCAGGTTGTCAAGTATGGTGGCAATCGCCCTTCTCCACCAAACCGTCTTACCGAAGTTTATACCGTCCCACCGGGACTTCAAGCCTGTGCAGCTAGGAGTGACCCAGTACAGACATGGGTGCTGGACGTGCCACTTCCGAAAAGTAGAGGCACCCCGTGCCTCTCCCTGTAGTGGTCGGTCCTGCTCTTCATGGGGACAAGCTCTGCCCATGATTCACTAATAGAAGGAAGCGGGGTGCACCCGTGTCAGCCTTGGCAGCTGGGATGAGTTCCCTGTGGTCTGTGAAGAGGGCTCTTCACTTTGGTGCGGTCAGTCTTGAGGGGACAGGCTTTGGGTTGACAGGACGTGCCTGCTGCTGTCCCGGCTTTCCGCCCTCCGATTTTGGGTGACAAGGTGCAGTGATAAAGCATGGTCTCTGCGCTCTGTATAGTGGCTCGGGACTGCCATCCTCGGGCTTGAGAAGGCGAGACAGGAGAATTTCTGTGAGTTTAAGGCCAGCCTGAACTATGTAGCGAGTTCCAGGCCACCCTGGGCTACACAATAAAGTTCTGTCTCAATCAAATTGAGCTAAAACAAAACAAACAAACAAAAACAAAACTCACAACGAGCTCCAAAAGTAGACCTGGGTGCAAATATACACCAGTTCCTGGTCTTTGCGTGTCTAAAACCTCAGTGTGCCCGCCACATGCCTGGCATATGGTAAGTAACTTTTTGTTGAGACGGGGTCTCCTTCTGCAACTTAGGCTGATCCGGAACTCATGGTAATCCTCCTGCCTCAGCATCGTAAGTGCTGGGATCACAGATGAGTGCTGCCATCCTTGTTTGCTGACCTTCTAAATGATCGTCCTTGTCATTGTTATGTCTGTCATTTAGAGTTTTAGATTTTTTACATTTACAAAAACACTGCTTTTCTTTTTCAGTGTTTTTTATTATTTGAGAATTCCATATAAGCCTACTCCTCATTTCCCTCCTCGGACTCACCTTTTATCCCTCTCTCCAACACCTCCCCCTCCAATTTTTCTTTTCTTTTGATAATCCGCTGAATCTAATTAGTGCAGCCCACGTGGGCAGGAGTGTGGGACCACCCAGTGCACCATGGGAAACCTACCAGTGCACACATATTCAACGATGAGTTCTCTTCCCACAGCTATCAACTGCTCCTCGGTGAGGGGTGGGGCTTGGAGAGCTCCCTCCCCCGTGCTGGACAGGCCATTGGCTGGACCCCGAGCAGGTCTTCTGCAGGTTACCTCTCTGCTGAGGGTTCGTGGGTCCGTTGGCCACGTCAGGTCCAGAGTCAGCATTTCACAGCGTTCCCGTCCTGAGCCTTGATGCGGGGGAGAGGAGTAGGGGTGAGGTGGGGTAGGGGGGTGGTGGTAGGGGTGGTAAACGTGTCCCACTCGGGGTGAGCACTCTGTCTCCTTATACAGCACTTTCCTTAGGGAACTCTGCACTGACTGCTGCTCTCTGGAGCAGGTCCTGGGTCGCATTGCGTGTGTGCGTGCATACACACACGCATGCACGCACCTGACATACCTGTTTTCTGTCTTGATTCCTTGTGTGGATGGTATATTGGGTGGAAAAATTGATCCGAATCTGCATTTGGTCCCATTTACTCTTTTTCTTTTGTGGCGCTAGGGTTGGACAGAGGGCCTCACACGCCTCTGAGTCCTTCTAAATGTGAAGGCGGCCCTTACATCCCCTGAGTAGCCATGGCAGGCCTTCGACTTGGGAATCTCCTGTCTCAGTCCTCCAGGTAGCTGAGATTACAAGCCAATAAATGCCAGGAGGCTTAGCTACACTCCAGTCTTTGTAACTTGGTGAGGACCGGGTTCCCTCAGGCTGTTCTGGAGAACAGGGTTAGCCAGGTTACCTGGCAACACAAATCCTCTCTGAGATTCTAGTTTGTCACTCCCTGTGACTGCCATGTTTTTTGTCTTTCACAGGATGGATTCTCCTCTTGTAGTAAACTGAAGGTACAGGGGAGGGCGCTGTTGAGCCCCAGAGGCTCGAGGCTGGAGAAGCTGGTTTTATTGATGTCTGTCATCGTCTACAGCATTTGATTGCGGTTGTAGGATGTCGATGCAGCTGAGATAGCGTGTGCAGAGGAAAGGAGCCGGCTCTGCGGAGTACACCTTAGCAGACACACCCACAGTTATTCAGAGAGGGCTGCTGGGAGTTTTTCCCCCACTCACTTCAGATGGAGGTACCCACTGACGTTCCGGTTATCTTTTTTAAATTGTTGTTTGGATATGTAAGAACAGAGAGTTTCATCAGAGTTTTAGAGAAAACCCCCAGGGCTGGCGAGCTGCTACCTAGAGAATGGAGGAGAGGGGAAAAGGCCATGCCATTTAAGCCAGCACAGCAGCAGGGAGCGTGTTTGACAAGCAGTTGCGTGTCGGGGAGGAAGGCTTTCGAGAAAATATAAGGAAGCCCAGATTGTTGAGAGAGGTGCCCAGAGCGCTAAGGAAAACATACTTAAGAGAAGGGCCGAAAGAGAGGCATAAAGCCAGGCTTTTCTGACAAGCTAGCAAGTGGACAGACTTAGGACACTCACGTGGCAGTGGCCCACAAGCTACTTACCACACTGAAAACATTTTTTGCCAGGCAGTGGTGGCGCATGCCTCTAATCCCAGCACTCAGGAGGCAGAGGCAGGCGGCTCTCTGTGAGTTTGAAGGCCAGCCTGGTCTACAGAGCTAGTGCCAGGACAGGCTGCAAGGCTATTGAGAAACCCTGTCTCAAAAAACCAAAACAAACAAACAAGCAGAAAACATCTTTTTAGCTTACATGTATTTACTCTGTGTGTATGGAATGTATGTGATGTGTGTGTGTGTGTGTGAGAGAGAGAGAGAGACAGACAGACAGAATGTGGGGGGGGGAGGTACGTGGGGGGAGAGGTATTCGTGTGGGGGTATTGCATGTATGATAGGTGTGTATGGAGTGTATGTGTGGGATCTGTGTGTCTGCGTGTGTAGGTGTAAGTATATGTATGTGTGCCCGTGCTTGTAGGTGTTTGTAGGTGTGTGTATATGTTGATATGTGTTCAGGTGTGTGTGTAGGCATATGCATATGTTTACATGTGTGTAGGTGTATGTGAACATGTGTTTGCATGCATGTGGGGGCCGGAGGCCAGCCTCAGGAGCCATCCACCTTGTGTTTTTCAGAAGCTTTGGGACAGGTGTGTCCCGGCTTTTACATGGGTGTTGGGGATCACACTCAGGTCCTGAGGCTCATGGGCAGACACCCTGCCTACTGAGCATCTTCCCAATCCCTCACAATTTACTCTTTGTAAGTATTTGCGGTGCCATCAATATGTTTTTTTTCCCTGATTGGAATATTGTTATGTGGTTCCTTAGCTTCTGTTTTGCAGACAGTGAGAGCATCATATACAGGTGCAAATCAGCCGTCAGACAGGGCTAGCCTGGTCTGCGCCGCTCGTGGACTCCCTGGCCAGCCTGGTCTGCGCTGCTCATAGACTCCCGGGCTAGCCTGGTCTGCACCGCTCGTGGACTCCCTGGCCAGCCTGGTCTGCGCTGCTCATGGAATCCCCGGCCAGCCTGGTCTCTGCTGCTTGTGGACTCCCGGGCTAGCCTGGTCTGCACTGCTCATGGACTCCCTGGCCAGCCTGGTCTGCACTGCTCGTAAACTCCCGGGCTAGCCTGGTCTGTGCTGCTTGTGGACTCCTGGGCTAGCCTGGTCTGCGCTGCTCATGGAATCCCTGGCTCACTTTGCATCTTGCCAGCCTGAGCTTGGTTGTCCTCTCTTTTAGAACTTGGCAGGTCGCCGCCAAGCTTCCTTCCTCTTCCTGGCCCGATTTCCCTTGTTCTGTGGGAGAAATAGGATGTTTATGTTTGTGGTGCAGGGACGTGAGAGCAGCTGGCTTCTCCATGGAGGCCTAGGCTTTGGAGTTTTCCCGGGAGAGGCTGTGTCAGCTGAAAGAGGAAGATGGCAGCTCCAGGGCCTCTGTGCTAACCGGTATGCCAGTGTCAAAAGACTTTTCCCTTGTGGCCAACAGTCTGGGCTCCGGCAGTAAAGTTAACTCCTAAACCCCAGCTCTCCGTTTGGGACACAAGTCAGCCATCTTGTTCTCACAGGGAAAGACTGTGGCATCCTGCAGGGGCTCTGTGGGCTGCAAGTGTATTCTCTTCTGCTTTGATGCCAGGCCCAGAGTTAATGTAGCCTAGAGGACAATCATGCCAGCCGCTCGGGAGCTCACCTGAGTGACGCGACCAACGGCTCTCCCACAAGGACCCAGGTTGGTTGTCCGCTGTGTTGATCTCACTCTCGGATCCAAAAAGCTGGCTCTGCCAGAGATGGTGAGGACATGTCAGGCTTGGGAAAGCCAGCAGGAAGCTAAGGGAGCCAAGGCCTCTGCTTAGGTGAGCTGTGGCAGATGCCGAGGGAGGAAATGATCCCTGTTTGCGTGTGCCCGGCTTGTGTTTGATAAAGGAATTATTCATCCCAGGCTTTGTTGTGGGGGGGGGGTCTTGAGGGAAAAGCAGATGAACCGGTTCCTTAGCAGGTGACCTGAGCCCAATGCTTTCTGTCCCTGAGTGTCTGTCAGTGACAGGGCCAGGGGAGTGAACAGCTGTGGGCTACATCTGTTGACACGGTGCCCTCAGCATCTTATAGCCCCTTAACCGTTCTTCCTCAAGGCAGTGGGCAGAGGTCACAGGTGGGCAGTTGTGCAATGCTTGCTGGCTTGCACCAGTCAGCCCCAGATCCAGGATTACCCAAGCTGACACTGCACAGGGTGGGAGACTGTGGTCACCCCCTTCTCCTGATGGGTGCAGGTGCAGACCCCCCCATTACTTTGGTTTTCCTAGGACATTTCCAAGAGAGGCTTTTGTTTATCTTCCCAGGGAACTGATGGAGCCCTTTCTACCCAGACAGGAAACCAAGGTTTTAGACGGAGGACGTTCAGATTCAGCCAGTCCTCGGGCTCATGAACATGTAGCTCATGGTGGCAGTGTGGTGTGTGTGTGTATAGGGGTGTGTAGGGGAGGGTCCCCGCTGCTCTCAGGAGACATCAGGTCTGGGTCTAGGCTTCAGTCCTTTGTGCTGTGTCCAGGACGGTTGCTCAGCGTGGATGCCCGGGAGCTAATGAGTGTTGAAGAGCCCCACCACCCTGAGCTGTCAGTCAGCCGTGCATGGGGTTCTTGTCCCAGTGAGGCTGGCAGATGAACGGACTCTAATTATATCCCGTCCTGACATGTGGCCCATGTGATGTTAAGTCATTTCCAGGAGGACTAAGGTTGCATGTCGAGTATTATGTGTGCGTGTGCGTGCTGGCATATAGCATGTTGCAGCCAGACAGTGGCATAGGTCTCTTCCTTGACTGCTGTCCAGCTCTCCATCAAGTCGGGGTCTCTCATTTGAACCCAGAGCTCACAGATTAGGCTCGTCTAGCCAGCCTGCTGTGGGGATTGGGATCTCAACCTCCAGTGTGATGAAATGGATAGCCAGCAGGCCACCATGTCCTCCTGCTTTCCTATGAGGCTTCATGCTTCTCAGCCAGCCGCCACCCCCACCCCAGGCACCTTTTAACTAACTCTGAAGCTAACTGCACTTGTTTTATCCCCCACAGACTCCCCCCTGGGAGCTGTCACAGCAGGGAACCCATGTTTCTCCGTGGGGGTTCTCAGGGAGGAGGGACTCTGGAGGGTTTTGTGAAGCTGGTGTGTCTGTCTCTGAGGCAGGGAAGTCACGCTGTTCTTTTCTTCCCAGTTGCACGGTTGTTCCATTTGCAAATGACTCCGCCTAGCTGGCACTGGTGACCTAGAACGGCACAGGTGTGGCCGGGGGCACACTCAGTCACAAGTGGAAAACAGCCTTGTGTTTTCGTACCGTGCCTTTTAAGAACCACCAGCCACGGCTGTTTGCCTGGAAGCCCCAGCTGGCATGAGTCTGGGCCTGGCTTCCCTCCATCTCTGGTTCTTCGTGCCAGCCATGAGGCTGGCATTGCTGTCCCCCTCATCAACAGAAGCAGGTGTCAGGACACCGCAGAGGGTGGTAGGTGCAGCTCAGAGGGGACCTGGAGATGTCTGGCACATGGGCGCGTGACCTAAAACCAGCGGTACTGACATGGGGACAAGCACTTTAAAGTATAGATATCAGCGGAATGTATTCGGGAGGCAGAATGCTCTTGGCTGTGAAGGATCTGCCTTGAATCTCTGTGAGTTCGAGGCCAGCCTGATCTGTGTAATAAGTTCCAGGCTAACCAGGGCTTGCATAATACGACCCTATCTCAATTCACCAAGCAGCCAACCAACCCATCAATATTGGGGACTGGGGAGGTGGCTCAATGGTCAAGTGCTTGCTGGGCAAGCATTTGGACTCTAGAATCCTCCTGAAAGCTGAGCGTGGTAGTCACCTCTGTGATCCCAGCGTTCCTGCAGAGAAAGGGGAGACAGGGAATCCCCGAAGCTATGGGCTGCCTAGCCTGAGTCTGCAGCAGTGAGCGAGAGCTTATATCTCCAACAAGGAAGGAGGTGAAGACCTAACGCCAGAGGTTGTCCTCTGAGCTCTACAGTCGTACAGTGGCATGTGCCCACCCACCCCACACATCCATACATGCATGTGCACATGTGTGTGCACATATACTGTTTCTCTCACACATACATTTTAAAAAAGAAAACAATGTTTTAAAAACTTTTGCCTTCTCTCACACATACATTTTAAAAAAGAAAACAATGTTTTAAAAGCTTTTGCCTTGAGTTTCTCCGGCCACTTCTGCGATTGTGGCTTGTGACTAGTTCTCTGAACGTCCACTCTGGATCCCACGGACCCCGACTCTGTGATAGGAAGTCAGGTGTCTGTTCAACCCCACAGTCTTCCAGGGGCCCTGATGGCGATGATGCCTGTCCGGCGTGCCCCGTTTGCGTCTTCCTGTCTGTCCGCTTTTTTGTGTAACTGGCTGAAGCTGTCCGCCTGTGGAAAGAGTCTGTGGAAGGAGATCTGTGCCTGACCCTTTCTGGAGTCTGCTGGTCTTTGGTCTTTGTTCCTTTCTGACCTCAGAGGACATCAGGTCCCTAAGGTCAATGCTCTGAGCTACTATGCTCCGAGGTCAGAGACATCTGGAGGGTCTCCCCACACACTGCTCAGGCCATTGGTGACTGCTCAGGAACTCAGTGTTGCTGTCTTGGTGGCAGTAATATGCTTTGCCCTGCCTCTAGCGACTGCTTGGGGGCTTTATCCACACATGGGATCCACACACAGGGTCTACACATGGGATCCACACACGGAGCTCCACACACGGGATCCACACACGGAGCTCCACACACGGGATCCACACACGGAGCTCCACACACGGGATACACACGGAGCTCCACACACGGAGCTCCGCCTCTGCATCTCTGCAGGCCGGCAGTCTCTACTTTCCTCGCTAACAAAACAAACAAGAACAGTACGTTCCCTTTGTTTGATTTCTGTTGTTGCGATAAAGACCGTGACTAAAAGCAAGTTTGCAAGGAAAGGGTTTGTTTGGCTTACACGTCCACATCATGGTTCGTCATGGAAGGAAGGGTTTGGCTTACATGTCCATATCACGGTTCGTCATGGGAAGAAGGGTTTGTCTTACATGCCACATCATGGTTTGTCATGGAAGGGAAGGTGGAGCAGGGACTGAAGCAGAAGCCATGGAGGAATGCTTCATGACTTGCTCCTCAGGGCTTACTCGGCCGTTCAAAACCACCTGCCCACAGTGAGCTGGGCCTCATCGTTCAGCAATGGAGAAAATAAATGCCCTACAGACTAACCTACAGGTCAGTCCGATGGAGGCGTTTTCTCGTCGGGGCTCCTCTTCCCAGATAACTCCAGCTTGTTTGTGTCAAGCTGACAAAAAAACCAAACCAAACAAAAATGGTGCATAGACTTTGGTTTGTGCTTGTGAGTACACGTGTTTGTGTGCGTACATGTGTGTGTAAATCTTCTGTGTGCTTATGTTTGCCTGTGCGTTTGCATTGGGAGCCTAGAAATCAGTGTTGGGTGTCTACCGACCGCTATTGTCTTTAAAAGTCACGGATGAGTATTGTGCGTGTGGCGTTTCGCATGCACGCTTTATACACAAGATGCCTTTTGCCTGTCACTCGCATGTGGTTAACTGTGGGAAGTTCCACTTGTCCCGTCACATGCGTAGGGAGAGGATTTTGGATCTGGGGGTTTTGAATTGGGGGTGTTGGTTCTGTTGCTGGAACGGACTGGCGGCTTTCACAGCGATAGGCCCGGAAGGCTCCGTCATGCATTTCAGTTCTTTTGCTGAGCGGCACTCTCTTGGCGGGACCTGAGTTTGTCCACTTAAGTCTTTTTGTTCCGGTTGAATAGAGTGAGCTGCTGTGAGGCCCACGCTCAGGCTTCCGGGGTGGCAGACTGCGTAAATGTCATCTTTGTACGTGTGTGCACAATGCATGTGCGTTCATGTGTGAGGGCGCATGTCCCGTGGCATACATGTGGCCATCAGAGGGCAACCTCCAGTGTTGGTCTTTCCTTCCACTCGGTGAGGCGGGCTATCTCCTGTGTGTGTAGCAATGGAGGCAGGATATCTCCTTTGTCTGTAGCATTGCATACCCCAGGTTGTGCCTAGACCAAGAGTTCTGGGAGGTTTTGTCTCTCATCCTCTTAAAATGAGTTTCAGGGTCTGGATGCAGGACGTCAGGATTGGGCAGCAAACACCTTTACCCGCTGAGCCATTGCCCAGGTCTAAACTATGTATATATGTTTAGAACAATTTTAGGTTTATAGAAAAGGCAGGGCATCCAGAAAGAACCGTTTGCACTTTTATAAAACCTCCAACCATGCTCACAAGTTTCTGTTGTTGTTTTTAATAGTACGTTAGGTAACTGAATTTACCACTTTAACCATTTCTGAGCTTAAGTCTCAGGTGTTAAGCGTGTTCTCAGGGTTGTAGTGGTCACTATAGCATTGGCCGTGTGCTGGAACCCGAGTCCCACCTGCTCCCTCACCTGCTCCTCCCTCCCTGCCTCTGTTCCTTGCTGGGATCCCTTCCAGCCAGCTCCCAGTCCCTCCCATAGGCTCAGCGCAGGTGCCAGGCCCCTGATAGGTCTTTCTGTCCCTGCTCATCCTCCTCTCTGCTTTTCTGCCTTTGGGCCTTGTGAACTGTGTGGAGCCCCTGGCATCTCTCTCTTGCAATGACCTCCTTGGGGACTTGGTGCTTCTGCTGGGGACTACCTATGGATCTTCCAGCACACATGGAAGTGGGGACACATGCTAGGTGAAAGAGCACAGTGTCCACCCTGGATTCCGGAGGTATGAGAAGCTGTGTAGCAACCCACCCTGACTCCTGCTGCTGGTCTGCCGCCACGTCCTTGCTCTGCTGCCACCCGGCAGGCGTCCCTGTGACAATGGGATAAGAGGCCGGTGCTCAGGATGCTGGTGGAGCCTGTAGGCTGGCTGGTTCAGGCTAGTGGACTTGGGAGAGGGGGGATCGGGGCTGTATCAAAACAACCCTCTGCAATTAGGTTCTACAATGACGGTAAAGGCAAGTGGGCAGAAGGGCCACTTGACCCCCTGCCCCGCTCCTGAGGTCCCCCAGAGCAGCTGCTGCTCAGTAGGATGCAGCCACGTCCTAAAGGACTTGGTGGGGAGCCAGGGTGACTTGACCTTGGCTTCCAAGGGGACGGTTCAGTTACTGACAGGGTCCTGGCTTTCCCTGAGGGCCTCCAGATCACAGGTGTCTCGAATCCTCAGGAGACCCGAGCTGCTCTTTGCACCTGCTTCCTTGGTCGCGTCGAGGAGCCCGTGACACTACAGACTAGCCTCTGTCTGGTCCTTGGCTTGGGAGTGGACACACCAAGGGACAATATCCAGCCAAGTCCTGGTTATGGAACAGGCAGGGTTTGCCATGATCTGGACAGTAGGGACTGTGGTCAGAAGCCAGAGCTGGCCAAGGCATTGTGGGATGTGGCTGTCCAGCTGCTCCAGCGCCCTACAGAGCTAGGGAACAACCCAGGAATGCCTGCTCTGAAAACCCAGTGCTGCCTGGGCACAGATAAGCACTGGGCTGCTGGGGGCGCGGGGAGACTTCTGCAGCTTGGAGTCACCCAGCCCCCGCTCTTCACGCTGACAGTGAGACCGAGTTGGAAACCTGAGCAGCTGACTTGTCATTATTTGTGCAGCTGGAGAATGGGGCAGGGCTGCTCATAGCTCTGGAGGGCGTGGTACACAGCGTGTGTGTGTGTGTGTGTGTGTGTGTGTGTGTGTGTGTGTGTGTGCGCGCGTGTGCGTGTGTGCGTGTGCGCGCGCACCTCTGGTACATGCGGCCTGTGTTTTCCGTATCTGTGCTTGAAGCTTCCTGCAGGCAGCTGGAGGTTGGAGAGTCCTGCCTGCAGCATTGATGGTGGACCCCATACTCCTTTCTGGCCTGGCCCCAGAGTGGTGCTGACCACCCCGGCTGCTGAGTTTTGCCTCTTCCTGCTCAGCCCTCATTCCCTGAGGGTTTTGGGATTCTTTCCCATCCTGCTATTAGTTTTCCCCAGCTGGGACTCAGGATGGGTTATGGGCCCTGAACAGGAAGCCATTGTCAGTAGAGCCAGCACCGGCATCGGGACCCAGGCTTCTGCTGGCTGGCGTGCATCCCACTAGCTCTCCTCGCCACAAGGTGGCGGGTGTGGCAGCCCCTACAGAGCAGGGAGCTGTAGTGTGAGCTGGGAGTTGGGGAGGGACGCTCATGAGAGCAAGGGAGCAAGCCCCACCTCAGCCCACCCCGTCCCTGGGCCTGCGGGCAGCTCTGGCCCTTGGCTGGACAGGGAAGCGCCCTGAGATGGACCCCAGTCACCTCTCACAATCGCAAAAGCAGGGCACATGCCTGGGGTTCCCAGTGAGGTCACAGGCACCGTGTGCCTCTGGAAGGCTACTTGCTGGAGGTTTACCCTCAAGGCCTCAGAAACAAGCTATGGTTTCGTGGGCCCAGAACTGCCAGGCACCAGAGGTGAAGGCCCAGATGCCATGTCAGCCAGTGCCTGGTGAGAACATCTGGGGTCTTGGCAACGGTCCCTAACCTAGTTCTGCTTGTCATTGGAGGTTGGGCTGTCTGTTGTCATGCACTTCGTTCCTGGTGCTGGCCATAGGGTGAGGGTGAAAGCATGCAGGAACTAGGGGTCCCTGCCACCCTGCTTCTCACTGGACTGCGCCCATGGTGACCTGCACCATCGGAGCACGCTGGTAGTGAGATGCATGGATCCTCGTGTGTGAGTGCACACACATGCTCCTCAGGTGTGCGGCATGGATGTGTCTGCGTGGAGGGTGTTCACAGCTAAGGGGCCCGAGCATCCCAGCAATATGAATTTATTATTGTTGCTTTTCCTGCTTTTATCAGTTACCGGTAAAAGCACGCACAGTAATAAAACTGGTCTAGGTGCTCACTGTGGACTGGCTGCCAGTCATCTCCCAGGCTCTCCCAGGTAGACGCCCGCCCACATCACGGCAGGCTTTCTGAGATAGCAATGGTGGTTTCCTGAAAATCAAAGCCGTAAGAAAGACAGGATGAAAGACAAACCATGTAGTGGATTTGTGGCTTGAGAAGAGTTCTGGGAGGGAGAAAGGAAGTCAGAGGAATCCTGGGAAATGGGAGCCTCAGGTCCTCCAAAGTAGGTAGATGCAATTGCAGGGTGTGGTGATGCACGCCTGCCATCCTGGCACGGATTGGGGGGTGGGATGGGGAGGGAGATAGAAGGTGGGGCAAGAGTCCTAGTTAGCCTTCTGTTGCTGTGACAGACCAGGATCAATAGTGTCTATGGGGGCTGGAGAGATGGCTCAGTGGTTAAGAGCACTGACTGCTCTTCCAAAGGACCTGGGTTCAATTCCCAGCACCCACATGGCAGCTCACAATTGTCTGAAGATCCAGTTGCAGGGGATCTGACACCTTTACACCAATGCATATTAAATAAACCATAAAAAATATTTTTTAAAAAAGCGTCTAGGGCTGGGCGGTGGTGGCGCACGCCTTTAATCCCAGCACTCGGGAGGCAGAGGCAGGTGGATCTCTGTGAGTTCGAGGCCAGCCTGGTCTACAAGAGCTAGTGCCAGGACAGGCTCCA
The DNA here is from genome assembly GCF_014885135.2 of Alexandromys fortis. Taxonomy (NCBI): domain Eukaryota; kingdom Metazoa; phylum Chordata; class Mammalia; order Rodentia; family Cricetidae; genus Alexandromys; species Alexandromys fortis. The sequence goes on along the minus strand of NW_026067918.1, from coordinate 11,890,551 downwards.
AAGCTACAGAGAAACCCTGTCTCGAAAAAAAAAAAAAACCAAAAAACCAAAAACAAAAACAAATAAAAAAGCGTCTAGTGAAGAAAAGGTTTATTTCCACTTCTGCATCGGGGCAGCAATTCAAGACAGGAACCTGGAAGCCGTGGAACAAGCTGCTTACTGGCTCCCTGCTCCTGACTGGCTCAGTTTGTTTTCTTAACACACCCCAAGGCCATCTGCTAGGGATGGCGCCGCCCAAAGTGGGCTGGGCCCTCATACATTAATCATTAATCAAAAAAAAAAAAAAAAAAAAGCTCCCACAGACATGCCTTCAGGTCAGTCTGATGGAGACATTTTCTCAGTTGAAGGTCTTCTCAGTTGACTCAAGGTTGTGTGAAGGTAACAAAAGCTAGCCAGTACACAGGCCAGAGGATCTTGAGTTCAGTGACAGCCTGGCCTGGACACAAAAGCTGGAGATAGCAGCTAAATGACAGACTAGTGCACTGTGTGTATGAGGCCCGGAGCATGAGCCCCAGCAGTACACACGTGGAGCCCTGGGTATGATCCTCAGCAGCACACATGGGGCCCTGGGTGTGATCCCCAGCAGCACACACATGAGGCTCTGGGAGTGATCCCAGCAGTACATATGGGGCCTTGGGTGTCATCCCAGCAGCACACAATTGGGGCTCTGGGTGTGATCCCCAGCAGTACACACGTGGGGCCCAGAGTGTGATCCCCAGCAGCACATGTGGGGCCCAGGGTGTGATTCTCTGCAGCACACGTGGTGTCCTGGGTGTGATCCCCAGCAGCACACATGTGGGGCCCTGGGTGTGATCCCAGCAGCACACACAAGGCAGAGCTTGGCATTTTCCATTTCTGTGTTAATAGCCCCAGGCTGCCATAAGATGTAAACTCAGAACATGTCTGTCTTAGGGTTTCTATTGCTGTGAAGAGACACCGTGACAATGGCAACCCTTATAAAGGAAATCATTTAATGGGGTGGCTTACAGTTTCAGAGGTTCGGTCCACTGTCGCCCTGGTACCGCAGGGCATGCAGGCAGACATGGTGCTGGAGAGGGAACTACAGTGCTATGTCTCCATCAGCAAGCAACAGGAAGTGAACTGAGTGTCACACTAAGTGGAGCTTGAGCAGAGGAGACCTCAGAGCTCACCCCCACAGTGACACTCTTCCTCCACCAAGTCCACATCTACTCCAACAAAGCCGTATCTCCTTGGGGGGGGGGTGGGGGCAGTTACATTCAAACTACCACAGGGCCCTTGGGCAGGAAGCATTTATTTTTTCATATCTTTGGAAGCTAGAAGCACAAGGCCAAGGAAGTTCGTTCCTTCCTAGGCTGAGAGGGAAAATGACCCCTTGGCCCATCCCCCAGGCCTGTAGGTGGCCTTCTTCAAGCCACGTAGCTATGAAGGTGGGTCAGCTTGAGTTCCTGTTGGATAATATCGATCTGAGCAGGGAGTTAGGACAACACACGAGCCCCGGGGAATGTGTTCAATCTCCGACCCCAGGGAAGTGTGTTTGTAATGTAACCTAAAGAAAGATAACGTCCCAGTGGGTGGGTTTTTACATTTTTAAACCACTGTAATTTTAGACTAGACATAGACGATGAAAACAAATCTTGGATTGAGTTATTTAGGGCAGTGTGTTCTTCTTATATCTTCCATAACTTCCTTCCTCCTTCCCTCCTTCCTCCTCTTCCTCATTCCCCTTTTTGGAGACAGGGTTTCATATAACCTTAAACTCACCATGTAGCTGAGGATGGTCTTGAACTTCAGATTTTTCTGCCTCCACTTCCCAAGTGATTGCTGGGATTGCAGGCATGCATCACCACACAAGGGTTTATGCAACACTTGGGATGGAGCCCAGGGCTTTCTGCATGTTAGGCAGGCATTCATCTACCAACTGAGCCACACATCCCCACTCCCCCTAGCCCCCCATCTACCAACTGAGCCACACCCCCATTTACCAACCGAGCCACACCCCTGGCCCATCATAACTTTTCTTAGACTTTTTTTTTCTTCCCCAGTGCTGGAGATCCATGTAGGATCTGTATTTGCCAGACGAGTGTTCTACCACTGAGACACCCTATCCCGGACATTTCATGAAAAGCTTTATTATGCTATGTGTGTACATACACGATGGTTGGGTATGCTTTTGGGAGTCACTCTTCTATTGTGTGGCTCATAGCGATCAAACTTAGGTCATCAGGCTGGCAGCAAGTGCCTTTACCTGCTGAGCCTTTGAGTTGCCCCACCATCACCTTGACAAGGTGGTAGCCCATAGCTCAGGCTGGTCTCGAACTTACAATCATCCTGCCTCAGTCTTCCAGAGTCGGAAACTACACGCAGATGTTACCACACCCAGTGAGACAAAGAGTTTTAAAGTCGAAGACAGACTGAGGGTCCCTCCGTTCAGTGTGATGGAAAACAGACACCAGACAGCGGGTTTAATTTAGGGGAAAGAGGCAAAAAGCAAATACCTTTTGAAAATAAGAATTGTCTTACCAGAGTCAATGGCCCTGGCTAATGGGGAGCAGATTTGCCCTGGCTTGTTCAGAAGCAGCCAGGCCTCTAGGAACACGGGGAGGGAGGTTGCCTGCACACCCCGCCGGCCCAGCCCTCCCAGCAGGAGTGGGCACAGGAGAAGGAAGGCCTCCCTGCGGTCTGGGCTTCCTCCTCCTGTGCTGCTCTGATTGCCGGGATCCTGCGCTCTTGTTTGGCAAGCAGCAGGAGGATGCACCGCACGCCCACAGCCTGGCCTTTGGAACCTCCTCCCAAGCTTCCAGCACATTCTTTTGATTATCCTCAGTGTAGCTAAACAGTGTCACGTGAGGATGTTTTTGGTTTTCGGAAGCAGCTGAGTGCTCTTGGCAGCCAAGTCTGGGGCTGATGCAGCTCCCTGAGTAGTGTCGGGTTGAAAGGGCCAGGAGGAGTCTATGCATGCCTCTGCAGCCCCTGGAGGTCATGGCCACAACCGAGGCAGCCCGGGGCATCCCCGGAGGCAGGAAGGGACTGTTGCAGCGGGACACCAGACCCACAAGGTCTGAAGGATGTAAAATGTCTCGTTACTCATTTTTTTCATCTTAATGATGTTAAAAAAAAATCTGTGATTTAGCGGCTTATTAAAAGTAATTTCAATAGTTTTTCTTCTTGTCAAACATGGCTACTAGAAAGCATTACATTGTTTATGTGGCTTGTGTAGTTTCTGGGCCAGAGAAACGGTACCCTTCTTTTCTTCCTCCTCCTCTTCTCCCTCTTCTTCCTCCTCTGTCTCCTCTTCCTTTCTCTTCTTCCTCCTCCTCCTTTCTCCCCTTCCTCCCTTTGGTTCTCAGAAGCAATTGAGGGCCGTTGGCAGCCAAGCCTGGCAGGGATGCAGCCGCTCTCTAAGTCATGTGGAAATGTAAGGCTCAAAACTGCGTGCACAGATGCCCGTAGTCTGTTGTAGGCTGAGCCTGGGGAGGCTGCGCAGCATGGCCTCACATGCGCTATGCCAGCATGATCCAGAAGCCGCTGAGCTCTGAGGGCACCGGGCAGCACACATCCCTGACCGTGATCTCCGATACATCTCCTCTCTTCTCCCCTGCAGGTCTTGACACGCCCTGCCCGGGCCAAAGCGCACGGAGGATGGAAACGTGCGCTCAGCCATGTCTCTGGGCCGCCTCCTTCGCAGGGCCTCCTCCAAGGCCTCGGACCTCCTGACCCTCACCACAGGGGGCAGTGGCGGGTCCCCCTCCATCCTGGATGGAGAGATCATCTACTCCAAGAACAATGTCTGCGTGCATGCACCTGAGGGGCTCCAGGGTCCTGGGGAGCACCACCCAGGTGAGAAGGCAGGGAGGGGAGGACTGAGGCCCGAGGGACTGGCTGGATCTCCCCAAGAATTCACACTTTTTTGTTTGCCCTCCCTTGGGGCTCTGCAGTTTGAGGCATCAGGGACCAACACTCTGGAGAGCAGGAAGGGAAACTCCCTAGACTCTGTGTTGGACGTGTGTGTCATCTGTGGCCATTCTTGGGACATTTTTGGTCTCCAGGAATGGATCCTTCTCTGCGGTCAGTGTTCTGGGAGGCACAGGTCCCCACTGCCACCTTCAGCTATTCTAGGAGTTCCCTTAGACTTGAGGGGACTCATCCTAGGACACTTGGGCATCTGTGGCTTAGAGAAAGCAACTTCAGAGTAGTTTGCCAAGCAGAGTGGAAGCTGAGCAAAGGCATTTCAAACGGGCTTAAGCGTGAGGAGAACGAGACATGCCGAGTGGATGAGGGCCCTCCTGGGAGTGTGCACGCGGGCGTCTCTCTGGTGAGGTCCTAGCTGGCCCATGGGGACTAGACCCCATCCCACAGGCTGGGGACAGGAGCCTCACATGTGAAGCATGGGTGGGGTTCTAGGCCGAGATCAGGGGCTGCAGGGCCCACTCAGCTGAGAGTCTAAAACAATCGCTATAAGGAACACAGCTACCTTGGGGGATCCTGTGCTCTAACTGTGGTGTTTTGATGGAAGGTCAAGGATGTTTTAGGTTCTCTAAAATCTTTATCCTTAAGGCTTGTCACAAGGGTGTGGGAACAGCCTCCCCATCGTGGGACTGTTATGAACAGCTGGCTGATTTTCCCAGCCTCTGCCAAACATAGAAGCGTGCCAAGGAGATTTGGCTGGAGTTCGAGCCCCCGGGGATATATGTGGTTACTGTTGGCTGTTGCCTAAAGGGTTTTGAATCACAGAATCGGGGAAGCCTGGGATGGTGTGTCATAGCCCAGGAACTGGGGTACCTCTGAATAGTCGGGTCTGTGTTGGGAGGTGCCACTTCCCCTCCCCGGGGCTTGGTACTGATGAACAGACAGATTCTTTCCCCAAAAACGACAGTAAAAAAGACAAACCAGGAATGCCATGACTAAGGGGGCCCATGTGCTACCCATCTGCCCACCTTGGATCTGTTCTTACGGTGATGGAAGGCTGGGTCGCCCATCTGCCTCCCTCCTCTTAGAGATGAACACATAGCTAGGATGCCACCTGCCCAGCCCCTGACTGACAGCCCTGCAACTAACCCCCCACAGGGTACCTGTGCTTGTACATGGAGAAGGATGAGCTGCTGGGGGCTACCCTCATCTTGGCATGGGTCCCCAACTCTCGCATCCAGAAGCAAGACGAGGAGGCCTTACGCTACATCACTCCCGAGAGCTCCCCTGTGCGCAAGGCACCGCGCCCTCGGCGGCGGCGCACCACGAGCCTGGGAGCCCCCTACCAGCCCTCTCCCACAGAGCCAAGGCCTCTGCTGACCCCCAAGGATGAGGACATCCTGGTGGTCCAGAACACCCAGGGAACTGTGCACGTCAGCCCTACATCTGAGGATGGGGAGAAGCTGGTGCAGAGCCCGGAGCTGGATGGGCCCCTGCCCACTTCACAACCTGTCCACAGCGACTCTGGGATCCTGTCTACCGTCAGCTCACAGGATGGGACAGAGTATGGCCGGGAGGCACGGCCTGAGGCCGTGGAGGAAGAGGGCTCCTTGGAGTTGTCAGCTGATGGTGTGAGCAGGGATAGCTCCTTCGACTCTGACTCTGATGCCTTCTCCTCACCTTTCTGCCTCTCCCCCATCAGCGCAGCCCTTGCGGAGGGGAACAGCTCCGCATTCCTGGAGAGCGAAGGCAGGTGAGTTCCTGATGCAGAGGCGGAGACCTGACCTGGGTTGCAGGAAGTAGTTGCTTTCTCACCCCACCTGCCTGGCCCACGAGGTCCTGGCTCAGGCTGAGGGCCAGCCCTGGTGACTGAGAAAGATAGAGTGTGTCTGTGTTCATCTTACCCAGTCCTCATGCTCCCGACCCCCTCCTCTTCCACAGTCTCCCGCTCCTAGGGCTATTGACTGGTACGATGGCCACTGACCAAGGTCCCACTCTTTGGACTTCACTGTTCACATGCCAGGAGTGTGTTTGGTGTCTCAACCCCCTGGCACACTCCTGCTGGTGAGCCTGGGTGGTGCTGTGAGTGAGTTCATGCCATTGCCTGGCCCCTTCTGTCTGCACTGCCCCGCGCCTACCTGACAGGTCGCCTGCCCCACAGAGGTTCCTCCCTATTGCCAGGTGCAGAGGTAGAAACAGCCCTGGGTGTTTGACAAAGGACGGTCGCATTTACTCCTGCTGACGGCCCATGGGGAGCTGGGGAGCCCGGACTAGATGCCATATGCTATACTTTCAGGAGTCCGGAATAGGACTGGCTCGCCTTGCAGGGGGTCCTCCGGCCTTGGAGCCCATGCTAATATCCCTGACCAAGGAGGGCTGTCACCATGCCACCCAGTGTCCTCAGGGCTCTTGGGGGAGACACAGCACACGTGCTCACCCCAGATAGGAAACCCACAACAGACCGAAGTAGTACGGATACCACCAGAGTCCACACTGGTGAACCAGTGCATCCTGTTGAGGTTATTCACAGGAGCAGAAACGACCCAAAGACCGCGGCATCACCAAAGCCACGTCGGCATGGTGACAGCTCACAAGGCTGGGGACCTGCAGGCAGCTCATGAGGTTGGAGAGTGTTCTATTCAGGTGCCTCAGTTGGTCTGAACCTCTTCAGGGCGGCTCGGCTGTTTTTGCTTCTTCCAGGCGGCGTCTGGTCTGGCCTGGGATTCTTCTTTGCAGCTTTGCACAATCTCTGAGGGAGTCTCAGCTTTTGTTGTTTACTCTGGCAGAGCGGGACCTAGTGAGTCTGGTCGGCTTCAGGGACTTCCTGGGGCTATTTTGAGTTGTTCGCCTTGGTTTCTTCAGGAGCTTCCTGCAGGGTTGAATGTTTCAATCTCAGCGCAAATTGTTACAGAACAGGACCCCAGAGCTCCTCGAGTGTACATTGTAACTGCACAAACCCAAGGATGAACATGTCTGACAGCAGGGTCTCCTGAATCCCAGACATGGTCCTCAGCTCCTTAGATTTAGATAAGATGAGGATAATTAATGATGGTGGTGAGGGCCGGCCTAGCCAGAGAGGATGTGGCTAATTACTGACTCACGAGTAGCGCGGGGATTTTGGTGGACATCAGTGCTGTAGTGATGGCGCACTGGGGTCTGTTGGCTCTGGATTATGCATGCCTGTGCTCTGTGATAGGTCCTGGTGCTGTCCCCTGTGTTTGAGATGGAGGGAGGCGGCCATGCCTTATCCGTAGCCTACAGTTTGTGGCTGAACATGGACAGACCCTCTGTCCAGCCGTCCCGTCCTGGGAGGGGGATCCAGGCATGCCTAGTCTGCCGCTGAGCTGTGGCTTTCTGCTTAGCATGGATCTGAGGCAAACTTATCTTCCGGGAGCCACTGCTTCCCCATTGTAAGGTACAGACCATAATATACACTTCATGGCTTTACTGGAGTCCTCAGGTGCACTGGCCCTCAGAATTCTGGGTTCTTGTGTCTTCAGGCTTATCCCCTTCCCTACTCCTGACGGTTGTGATCCTTAGTTCCAGGGTGCCCTTGCATCTGGCTTTTGACAGACCACCTCCATTCCCCACAGGTAGAAGTGGGCACCTTTATCTTCCTCTTCTCTGTCTTCCCCTGGAGCCTGGATCACACCCTCAGACTGGATGCCCGGTCCATGGCTGGCAGTGGGCAGTAACTTCAGAACCCATAGTCAGTGTCTGACGCTTGCTTTACTCCTGGCCGTGGAGTCTTGTGCATCCGAAGTGTAGCTGCCTCGTGGGGGTGAGATGCAGCTCGGAGCCCCCCACCCCACCCCAGGGCTGGTGGGTGTTAGGGTCAAGGCTGGGGTACATGATCTGGGAGCCTGGCCTGGGTGCTGTTCTCCTGCAGAGGCTGGCTCTTGGTGCTCCTCTTCCGTGCCCCTCCTCATGATGCAAGCTGTGCCGTAGCTTAAGACCACTGTCTCCGTACTGCTTGTTCCCTGGGTGTCTGCTGTGGTGCCCAGCAGGTTCACGATGCTTGCCCTTTGTGCTGTATCAGTGCATGTCGGTCCAGTGCGTGTTGCTGTGACAGAATGCCCGAGGCTGAGTGCTCATGGAGAAGGGAAGATGGGGCGTGCAGGTGCAGGCTTTTGCTGCCAAGCCGGAGGATCTGAGCTCAGTCTCCAGAACCTAAGTGCTGTAAGGAGAGAACTCTCCAGAGTCCTTCTCTCACCTCCACACGTGTGGCATGCACGCCCTCTCATTTTCTCTCTTTTTTTTAATTAAATTTTATTTATTATATATACAGTGTTTGTCTGCATGTATTCCTGCAGGCCAGAAGAGGGCACCAGATCTCATTATAAATGGTTGTGAGCCATCCTATGGTTGCTGGGAATTGAACTGAGGACTCTGGAGAAGCAACCAGTGCTCTTAACCTCTGAGCCATCTCTCCAGCCCCTCTCTCGTTTATTTTAAACATGAATAGATATGTACATTAAGAATGGGCTGGAGAGATGGCTGCAAAATTTCAGATGTACAAGTAAGAGGTATGTGTAAGTCACCATGTAGAGGTTGAAAGCCCAGGCCTGCTGGAGGCGCTGCAGTCCATCTCTGGTCTCTAGTGAGGCCCTTGGTGGCTGTGTCTTGTGATACTAAAGTCCCCCCTTAAAGATGGGAGGCCAGATCACAGGGAGGGGCTGGCTGACCTTTTCATTACACACCCTTCACTGGTCCCAAGAGAACTATGACAATTCTTTCTGAAGCCATGCCCCTTTGCCCTAATGGCTGTATGCTAGGTTCCACCTTCTCAAGGCTTCTCTGCAGCACAGCACAGCTGAAGATGTGGCTTCCAAATCCCAACCTATGAGCCCTTGCTGAGCATGATGGGAGGTTTCGTTTCAGCAGAAGTAGATTCTGGAAGGGGTTGGGCCCTGGGATCTGTGTTTCCCAGCCTGGTTTGTTTTATTCCTTGTGTCCTATGCCATGTTGCTTCCTATGGTGGGTTCTGTGAACACTGAGGGCAAGCCTGCCCAGCCCAGGAGTCCCCTGAAGACAAGCCTGCCCAGCCCAGGAGTCCCCTGAAGACAAGCCTGCCCAGCCCAGGGGTCCCCTGAAGACAAGCCTGCCCAGCCCGGGAGTCCCCTGAAGACAAGTCTGCCCACCTCAGAGGTCCACGGATGCTCTGGCCTCACAAGACTATTTGTTTAAATAGTATCCCTGGGTCTATGGAGGAGCGTCTGAACATCAAGTTTGTTTATTGAGACAGAGTCATATATAGCGCAGGATGGCCTTGAACTTGCTATGTAGCTAAGGATAACCTTGGCTTCTGATCCTCTCACCTTCCGGATGCTGGGATTACGGCGGTGTGCTGACCATACGGGGTTTATTCTGTGCCAGGATCCAGTCCAGGGCCTCGTGCATGCTAAGCAAGCCCTCTGTCATCTGAGCTACACCCCCAGCCCCTGGGCTACTTTAATGCAGCGCTGAGGATTGAACTCAGATCCCTTTTATCTTTCAGACAGGCTCTTGGTAAGAGGTCCAGCCTGACTTTGGACTCACACTGTAGCTCAGGCAAGCCTTTAATTTCTGTCTCCGTGACTCAGCTCCCGAGTGGCTGGGGTGACAGGCCTGGGCGTCCAGGTCATCGTTCTATTTTGAACTCCCCAAGGAGTTTATATTGGCAACAGCTCGGAGAACCTTGACAGTGGGGGGCCCAAGGGGAGAGTGGGTCCTGTGTGCTGGGCTGAGAGAGTATTGGGGATGAGATCCAGAGCACAGGGTACCATACAGGGACTCAGCTCTGAGGATCTGAGTGCACCCACTTGTCCTACTCCTGGAATCGTGGGAATTGAGTCCCAGGGAGGCCAGGCCAGGGCAGGGCAGGGCAGGGCAGGGCAGATGATCTGGCTCATGGGTGCCCTCTAGTGGCAGAACTGAAGAACAACAAGTACAGGCAGAGTGGCTGGCAGGGGATGGGCCAGGAGAAAGACAGACATGGCAGAATTGCGTCCCTCTCCACTACTTGGTGGGAAGTTCACAGGAGGCCCGAGTGGCTGAAAGCAGGCCAGGGTCCTTTGGGCTGTCTACATTTATCTTCTGCCTCTGACATACAGCCAGGTAGGGTCCGTTTCTCAGAAAACCCAACCGTGTACAAAGCTTGGTGTTCTCTCTCCGACTCCCCTCCCAGGTCACAGTGACAGCCTGGTACCCATGGCCTGTTGATTCAAGACCTTGAGAGTGGATGCCTGAGACTTGGCTCACAGGGCGTGGGTTCTGGCGGCCTTGGCCTCCCTTTACCCTCCTGTCCCTTCCAAGATGTCAAGAAACACAGCCTCAGCCCTGGGGTGTGGAAGCTGATGCCATAGTCGGTGGGCATCATGTCACCTCTTTTACCCCCTAGAGGAATGTGTCAAGCCTGAAGAGCCAGCTGGTGCAAGCATGTGACTGACTCGTGTGAGCGTGTGGCTAGCTCGTGTGAATGTGTGGTTAGCTCGTGTGAGCGTGTGGCTAGTTCGTGCATGCGGCTAGCTCATGTGAATATGTGGCTAGCTCGTGTGTGTGGCTAGCTCGTGTGAGCATGTGGTTAGCTCGTGCAAGTGTGTGGCTAGTTCGTGCGTGTGGCTAGTTCATGTGAGCGTGTGGCTAGCTCTTGCGAGAATGTGGCTAACTTGTGTGAGCTGGCCTTACACTGGGAATAGAAATTACCCACAGACACTCAGCTTGTTTTGTCATGGTCCAAATGCCCTGTATGGAAAGTGTCCTAAGGAATAACCCAAGTTTCAGAAAGAAGAAAGTGCCACACAGATGACTAAGGGAACAAGGAAAGGACCCGCATACCCGCCAGAGAGAAGGAACAAGTAGCTGGGCCTTAGCTTCTGGCTAGGAAAGGACAATTGGCTGACAGTACCAGAGAGTGCCCCTGACTGTCTGCCTTCCCACGAGGTCTCTGACACCCCCTCCCTTCTCCAAGGCTTGCAGCATGAGGCAAAAGAAACAACCACCTTGGGAAGACCTGTGATGCTGTGTAGAAATTCCTAACAGCTCAAAAATGGGGTGGGACGGGGGTGATGATCAGTCAGTCACAAACATGGAGGCCCAAGCTCAGCCGTGGCACCATATACAGAGCCATGCGAGGGCATGTGCCTATGATCCCAGCACTCACAAGGCAGAGACAGGAGGATTCCTGGGGTCAGTGGCCAACCAGAGACCCTGTCTAAAACCAAATCAAAGCTGGGCCGTGGTGGTGCACACCTTTAATCCCAGCACTCAGGAGGCAGAGGCAAGAGAATCTCTGTGAGTTCAAGACCAGCTTGATCTATAAGAGCTAGTTCCAGAACAGCTAGGGCTATATTACACAGAGAAACCCTGTCTCAGAAAACCAAAGTAAGTAAGTAAGTAAAAATAAAACCAAATCAGCCGGGCGGTGGTGGCGCACGCCTTTAATCCCAGCACTCGGGAGGCAGAGACAGGCGGATCTCTGTGAGTTCGAGGCCAGCCTGGTCTACAAGAGCTAGTACCAGGACAGGCTCCAAAACCACAGAGAAACCCTGTCTCGAAAAACAAAACAAAACAAAACAAAAAAAAATAAAACCAAATCAAAACCAACCAACCCACCAAAAAGAACAGCAAAAGCAAGGTGCTGCCGCAGCGGCTCAGCGATTAAGAGTGCGGGTTGGTTGCTTTTTCGGAGACCTGGGGTCCAGTTCTCAGCATCCACAGCGGTTCACGACCCTCTGTAACTCCACTTTCAGGGGACGCGGTGAACTCTTCTGACCCCCATGGGTACCAGATACTCAAGTGGTACACAGACATTCAGGTAGAACAGCCATACACATGACACCCAAGGGTGACCCCTGGGTCCCACATACGTGTGCAAGCAAACATGCCGTGCACACTCGGACACACAAGGGAGGTGTGATGCCATGCCTGAACTGTGGGAAGGGCTGAGACATAAGTGGGGCTGTCAGTGTGTCTCCAGGACTCCAGCCGCGGAGGAGAACAGTCCAGATCAGTGCGGTCCAACATCATAGGCTTTCAGACCACAAACGTATGAACCCCTGAAACAGGGCACATTCAACCAAGAACTCCTATCTGTTCATTTATTTAGAGTCAGGTCTCGTGTAGCCCAGACTAGCTTAGAACTCACTAGTCAAGGATGACCTTGAAGTCATGAACCTCCTGCTTCAGCCTCCTGAGAGTGCAGGTGTGTAACTTCTGCCTATCTAGTGTGTTCAGTGTTGGGGATGGAACCCAGGGCTTCCTGCGTATTAGACACGCCCTCTACCAGCTGAGCACTTTAGCCATATGCACTGAGTGCTATTGATGGAAACGGCACCTCTGGCCGGTGGCTACCGTATTGGGTAGCCAAAGATAAGACATTGTGTGGGTGCAGGGCAGTTATGAGGCAGTTTTTATTTTTACTCACCTATTTTGTGATTATATTAATCTTAGAAAAAGACCTTAATTTTTAAAAAGTAGGTGGCCCTAAGCTGTCAGTCCTTGGAGATGCAGTAGGCAGGTCTCCATGAGCTCAGAGGCCAGCCTGATCCACATAGAGTTCCAGGAAAACCAGAGCTACATAGTGAGACCTTGTTTCAAAACAACAGAAAGCCTATGGGCTACACGCGGTTCAGCAGTTAAGAGTACTCTCACAGAGGAACAGGATTCAGTTCCCATCGCTCACAGTGTTGGCTCACAACCATCCAACACCCCAGTTCTAGGGCATTTAATCTGTTCGGAGCTTCAAGAGCACCAGACATGCATGTGGTGCAAATACATACGTACAGGCAAAACACATATGTAAAAATAAAATCTAAAGCCAGCCCAGCCTTCCAACAGTGTGACCAGACACTGATGGTCTGACACGTTGACTTCCAGGGAAACCATCTGAATCTTATCTCTAAGGATAATGACGGCCTCGTTCCCTCTCAGCAGGTCCTCCTGCTACTCTTGGTTCATATTCCCAGGGTTCTGACCCCAATGAAGACTGGTGATTAGGTGAGAGGCAGATGTGGTGGCCTCAGTCCTTGAGTCCCCTGCAGGGCTGCAGCCTTTTCCCGTGGTTCTGCTGGCTGACCGAGGCCCCGGGAAGCCTGTCTCAGGCTCAGAGGGGTAGAGTGTTAGTAAACAGCTTGGGCAGGGGCGGTGGTGTGGTCCCCCTGTCCCCCACCCTTCTCTCTGATGCTTCTGGGCATTTCCAGCCCAAGCAGTCTCCCTGTCTTGTGGTCTGGCTCCTTCCGACTGGAATACTTGCTCTCCGCTCACTCCTGCTGAAGCCCCAGCTACCAGCAGGTGGAAGACACTTCACCCCTGGATGGGGTTTATAGGAGGGGTTTTAATTTTTTTTTAGGAGACTTCATAAATTGCTTCCTGTGTAGGCAATTCATTGGTAGGATAGTTGTGTGTGGGTGCACCTATGTGGGGTACACATGCGTGTTCAGGTGGAGGGGAGGGGCCACATCAGTTTTTTTAATAGTTTTGCATCTTTTTAGATTTTTTGTTAACGTAGACCTGCAGGCCAGAAGAGGGCACCAGATCCCATTATAGATGGTGTGAGCCACTGTGTGGGTACTGTGAATTGAACCCAGGTCCTCTGGAAGAGCAGCCAGCGCTCTTAACCGCTGAGCCATCTCTCCAGCCCACCACCTCTCGCTGAACTGGCAACTATCTCATTTAGCCAAACAGACTGACCAGCGAGCCCCAGGATCCTCCTGCCCTGCCCTTCTCAGGGCTGGGAAGCTTCTTAAATGGGCGCTGGGCATCAAACTCAGGTTCTCGACTCCTCATTTCTTTTTGTTTTGTTTTTCTGAATTCATTTGTCCTGGCTGGCCAGGATGCAGAGAGGATCTGTGACCTTGAACCTCTGTTCCTCTCGTCTCTCCTTCACGTGCTGGGATTACGGGGGTTTGTCATCACACTTGGCTTGTCTGTAGGACCTTGATGGTGTGTTTGTGTGTGTGTGTTTGCTATGGGCATGTAGGTGCCCTTGGAAACCAGAAGAGGGTGTAAGAGTTTCAAGTGGTTATGAACTGCCTGGTGTGGGTGCTGGAAACCAAACTTGGGTCCTTTGGAAGATCAGTAAGTGCCCTTCACGGCTGAGACCCTCTCTAGCTCCTGTCTGTAGGGTCTTGAAAACCCCGTGTATCCCTTCGTTGCTGCCTCAGGGATAAGGACAAGGCTTGGCCTTTGAGGCGCCTGCCCTAACATCATGCAACCCAGTGGTCTCCAACCAGAACTTTGCATTTTACTAATGTTTATCAGATTTAAATCCTAAGGGTCACATGTGTGACTAGACACAGGTCTAGACAGGACAGTCCTGTGGGGGCAGGAGTAGGCCCTGGAGTTGGATTTATCCTCCCACCACAGAACAGGCCCACGAGATTCCCTGTTGGGAAAAAAAAGCAAAAAAGACAAAGCATCCTGAACAAGCAATAAGGGATCCCTCCATGAGGTGGCTGCTTTCAAGGAGAGCGAGGGGCAGGTTTTCAGGACGCCATGTGCAGAGCCTGGCGCAGCTGTTGCAATGGACATCTGCGCAGGTGTCACGCTGACCTGGGGCACTCGGGGTCAGCCCACCTGGAAGGGCGAGCAGGGTGGAATAAACCGTGTAAGTGGCTGAAGAATAGTTAATGGCATTACCGTGTGTGGTTGGCGTGGTGGCCTCGGCTTTTCCCACATGTGTAGAATACAGAGGTGAAGAGCCCTGAGAGCGAGCCAGATATCCAGGAAGGTTCTAGAATGAGTAAGCTTGGTGGAAACATGGGTCTGGAAGTGTAAGAACCTGGGTGCTGCCACAAAGGTTCCCGACACCCACTGCACCCTGCTCCAGGTGGCAGGGGTGTGATATTGCCCCCTGGTTGCTCGCTGGCTGGCCAGTTGATCTTTTTCTGGGTGACCATCTTGCACAGGGAGGCATGCCCAAGGACAAGCGAGCATCCTCTCAAGGTGATTAAGGGAGGCGAGAGTAACACTGCAGGAACTGCTTTGCAAGCCCTCTCTGCCTCTTCCTGTTCCTCTGCTCCCCCTCAGAAGCTGCCCAGCCCATGACGGTGTTCTGAGAACACCAAGAGGGGAATGAAGGGTCAGCCAGGGAATAAAGGGCAAGGAGAGAGGTTCGGAGGCAGGCGACTGGTGAGCAATGTCACAGGGAGGACTAGGGAGGGATCGGATGGGGTCAGGTGCTGGAGGCTGGTCCATGGATGCTGCCCCCCGCTGGTGTCAGGGAGGCGGGATCCTCCGGCCAAGGTTCTTGAGAGACACCTGGGAAGGACGGATCTTTCTGATCTTTCTGATATGCTGTGGGCCATTCCCGGTGTTTGAGGTGCCTGCACCCTGCCTTTCAGGAAACCCCGGGAAGACCCACACACCCCTTCAGCAGCCTGGCGCAGGAGGCTGCTGCTTCTGGGAGCTGTTGTTTGGGCTTGTTTGCGCTTCTGCAGCCCGGAGCTGAGATTTATTTCTTTAAAACATCCTCTCGCTCGACACTCCGCAATCTGTTCTGTGCGCCGAAAGACTCATCTCGCCGTATGTTTCCGTGGCACTTGGCAGGCTCCTTGCGGAGGCTGTCCCTCCCCAACCCGCCTCCGGTCCTGGTGGCTTTCCCCACCTTCACCTCCTGCCTGGAGGGTGGCACTTCAGGGCGTCCCCCAGGAGTTGCATGGAGAATAAATAGCGGCAGATCCGAGTGTCATGGACCCTTGGGGATGGCTAGGAACAGCCGGGGGCGGGGCCTCACTGCCGGGCCAGGAAACGTGGATGCCCAGGCTACAAGCAGGGCCCTGGTTGCTAGCTGCCCCTCAGCTTCCTGCTCATTAGCAGATTTTGGCTGCCACCCACTCCAGGAACTTGGAGGCCTTGCCAAGGAATCTGGACTGGGTCTCAACAGTGCCCAGTCCTTCCATGTGCCACTGTGCACATGTGTTTGGCTTATACACGACAATGGGAGGAGCTGTGGATTGGGGCCCAGGGGATCCAGTAGGGCTGCAGCCTGGTGCATTTTGTAGCCAGATACCCAGGTGTAAACTGTGCTTCATCTGTCCACAATACCCAGTGTGACTTCAGCAAGATTCTCACCTCCTAGCCTCAGTCTCCCCGTGTGGACTGGGGCCTTGGTGAGGGTGTGTGGTACCTGCAGAGCCCTGGACAGTAATCGCCGTTGCCATGGTGACCAGGCTTACAGGTAGCAGCTTGATAATGCCCAACAGAGTCATCTGCTCTGCCTGTGGCATGACAAAAAGCCACATGCCAGCCCCTTTAGGACTAGAGAGAGACGATCCTTTCACAGTCTGACGGACAGAGGTCCAAGGTCAAGGTACCCGCACAGGCGGAGCCTGGCTGTCTCCTTCCTGGGGCCCCAGCCTCTGCCTTCATCTTCACCCGACCTTGCCCTGTGTGTGTGCACTCTGTTCTGATAAGGGCTCTAGATTAGAGCCTCCCCAGCCAGCGCACCCCGATCCGAGCCTGACTGCACCTGCCAGGCACTGCCACCTCGCAGGACTCCCCAGGGAGGTGGGCAGGGATTTGAACACAGTTCAGCCTCTCCCAGGCTCTGTGGGCATCGATGCCAATGGCTGGGAGTGAGCTGGAGATCCTGCTCATGTCCAGTGGAGTCACTGGCCATGACACGAACTCTGACCTTAAAAAGGAGAATGCGCTGAGGAGGTGGTTCGGCAGGTAAAGGTGCTGACCAGGCAACCCTGAAAACCCACAGAAAAAGCCAGAATAGGGGTGTACGTCTGTAATGCCAGGACTCCCACAGTGCCAGGAAGGCCGAGACAGGAAGGGCTGCCTGGAAACTCACAGGCCGGCCAGCCTGGATTACATGGGACGGGGCAAGAGAAGACCCTGAGTATACCCCCCCCCCCCAGTTGAGGAATGACTCTGACCTCCACATGTTTGCCATGGTGAGTGTTTATTCATGGGTGCATGCATATGCGCGCATGCACACACACACACACACACACACGTGCACAGCTAAAAAAAATTAAACAGCCCTCATGGAGCCCTTGCTCACCTGCGTTTTGCACTCCAGCCCCAGTTGACCTCCGAGGCTAGCCAAGTGGATCTTATTCTGAGTTCCCAGAGGTGACTGGAGCCCGAGAAAGGCTTACTAATTTGCTTTTAAAATGACAGCCTGGGGGCTGGACGTGTGGCCTAGTGGTTAATCCCAGAACCCACGTTTTAATTCACAGCCGTCTGAAGCTCCAGTTCCAGGGGATCCAGTGTCATCTTCTGGCCTCCGTGGGCACCAGGCATACTCAAGGTGCACAGGCATGCATACAGGCAGAATAAAACTCACAAGCTTAAAGGAAAAATAATTTTTTAAGTGACGAAGTGCCAGGCATAGTAGCTCACACCTGGAATCCCAGCGCCAGGGAGACGGAGGCAAGAGACCTGCTGTAAGTTCGAGGCCAGCCTGGGCTGCTTGGTGGACTCCTGTTTCAGAGAATGGCAGATAAGAGGACGTGGTGTGCCTGTTTCAGAAGGTGGGGGATCGGTGCTAGGGAGGGCTCACTGTTGTCGCGTGCGGGAAGGGGCGCTTGCTGTCCCAGGGACTGGAGGATGGGCCAGAGGGTTGGCCTTTGTGCATCGAGCCCCAGATGGGCACTGCTGCTGTTTCTGAATGCCACCTTGTGTGGGGAAAGCTCCACCTGAGACACGCAGACGTGCCCCCACGAGCTGCCTCCCAGACACCAAGATACGAGTGCTGTGTGATCTTTGTAAGTCATGAACTATTCTTTTGACTTTTCTTTTTCAACATTTGAAATGTTTGGACTTAAGCCAAGTGTGATGCATGAGTTTAATCCCAGTACTCAAAAGGCAGAAACAGGTGGCTCTCTGTGGGTTTAAGGCTAGCCTGGTCTACAGAGTGAGTTCCAGGACAGCGGCAGCAATAGAGAGACCCTGTCTCAAATCAAGTAAACAAAGCTAAACCCAAGAATATTTGGATTGGAGATTTTTTTTTTATGAAACTCTGGGTTTAATCTCTAGCACTTTTTAAACCGGATGTAGAGGGACACTTCTGTAAGTTCAGCAGGGGCAGGAGGATCAGATGTTCAAGGTCATCCTTGGATGCATAGCAAGTTAGAGGCCAACTTGGGCTACGTAAAACCTTGTCACACACAAAAAGCAAGCAGAAAGTATGTGTAGGAGCGGGAGAGAAAGTCCATTAATTAAAAAAAAAAACCCTGTGTTTTAGAATCAGGCATGGTGGCACCTGCAGTCCCGGCACCCAAGGGCTAAAGGAGGAGAGTCTTGAAGGAGAGGCCAGATGGGCCACAGGCTGAGTCTCGCCTCAAACAAAAGAAAAGTCAGAACCAGTGGGATGGCTCAGCACGCAAAGGTTCCCGCTGCCAAAACCGATGACCCATGTTTGATCCCCAGGACCTACATAGTGAAGGCCTGGCTCCTGCAAGTTGTCCTCTGACCTCCGAATGTGTGCGCACACACAGTAAATGAAAGGAAGGAAGGAAGATGGATTGCCTGGCTCCTGGGCTGCACAGGCAGGCAGCAGACTGGACTTTGCCCAGGCTGGAGCTTGCTGATCTCTGGTCTAGACCAAGAACTGCCAAGCAGAAACATAACTGTGAGCTTTGTCACATCCCAGATGGTGGCATCCTGCGTATACCCTCACTTGGACTCGATTCAGTAAAGGGGACTGGGCTGGTCTGTGGGTGTCCACCGGCTACAGGCACAATCTCTGTAAATCCTCTGTGTGTGTGTGTCTGTGGGGGACTGTATACGTTGTATGAGTGTGTAGGGGTGACACCGTGTGACTGTGTGTGACTGTGTGCCTATGTTGCCTCATGTCCCCACCAGGTCAAAATGCAGAACACAGGGCACCGTCAAGACATCTCTGGCATTTTCCCAACTCCTTGCCTCTTTCTTGACCACCACTTCCTCTCCTATCTCTGCAAGGATCCTTAAGCACCATCTGAGTTGAGATGTGTGCAAGACATCCCATTTTGTTGCCATGGTGTCCCACGGTGTGGGCATGACAACCATTGTGTGACCACGCCCGCTGAAGGACATTGGTGGACTGTTTCCAGCTTGGGGCTCTTACAAACAAAACTTGAATGAATGTTCATATGCGGGTTTTGTCTGAATGTTCTCATTCTCCACGATCAATTCCCAGGAGTGGCTCTGTAGAGCAGCGAGGTGATGGCGTCTATTTCAGTCTTATAAGAACCTGCCAGGGGGCTGGAGAGATGGCTCAGTGGTTAAGAGCATTGCCTGCTCTTACAAAGGTCCTGAGTTCAATTCCCAGCAACCACATGGTGGCTCACAACCATCTGGAATGAGGTCTGGTGCCCTCTTCTGGCCTGCAGACATACACACAGACAGAATATTGTATACATAATAAATAAATAAATAAATATTAAAAAAAAAAGAACCTGCCAAACTGTTTTCCAGCATGACTGTGTCATATTTATTTCCTCCAGCCACCCACGAAAGATCTAGTTCTATTATTTGTTATTTTTGACAGTTTTGTACATGTATAGGGTGTATTTTTAATTCTTTCTTTTCAAAAGGTTTATTCTTTTATTTTAATTCTGTGTGTGCACATGCATGCACACGTGTTCTTGCACGCGTGAGTGCAATGCCTGTGGAGGCCAGAGGCTTCAGATACCGCAGAGCTGGAGTAACAGATGGGTGTGAACTGCCTGACAAGCAGAACAGAACCCGGGCCCTTTGGAAGAATGGCATGCTTCCTTAACTGCCAGGCCGTGTCTCCAGCTCTTAGTGACGCATTTGGATCGTATTCACCCCGTTAGCTTCTCTTATCCTCTCCCCGACGCCCTTTCCCTCTCAACCCTCCACCCCCATTTTACTTAAATGGCTTTTTGTGACCCACTGAGTTTAATGAGAGCTGCTTGCATGAGGTTATTTATTGGAGCAAGCGTTCCACCGGTGGCTACAACATTAAAGATAATCTCTCCCCATCCATCCCCGAGCAACCGTTTACTACCCTGGACTCCTCGGGGAGGGGTGGGTCCTCATGAGACCCTCCTCTATTTGCGATGGAATGTTGACAGGGCCCACCTTGTGCAGGGCTCCCCGCCCTCTGACGACCCCTCTTCTGTGATGTTCCTGGCGGCTCGGGGGAGGTGATGCAGATGTCCTGTTGAGGTCTGAACACTCAGGATGCAGTTTTCGGAATCCCCACTATCTCTTTGTGTTGGCCAGGCTGGTCTTAAACTCCTGGATTCGAGCAACCCTGCTTCGGCCTCTTGAGTAGCCATTGGTACTATAGGAACCGACTAGGATGCCTGGCTTTGCTTGTTTATTGGAGGTCATCTGGATAGGTGCGCGGCAGTGCACTAACGTGCCTGCGGTCTCCTCCACGGGTGACTGGGTGCTTAGAATCTTTGTGATGCTCACCTGCCGTCTGTATATCACTTTCTCAGAATCCTGCTCTGTATCAGAGTGCCTGCATTGTTTTCCCCTCTGTTGAATTTCAATCATTTTTAAAGTGTGTCGTTGAGACTGGGCTCTGTTGGGTAGATGTGGTGGCTTTGTCAGTGCTTCCTTCCATGACTCACACCGTTGGCGTCTTGTCTAGAACCCCTAGATCCCTGATTTGGCTGGGGACTGGAAGGCCATTCAGACTTTTCCCTGCTTTGTGGTTTTGTGTCTGTGCCCATGTGAGTTAACCGGGTGTGAGGTATAAGGCTGGTGTTCGAGCTCTCCAGGGACCCCCAGGGTCACATGTTGGAAAGACCCCTCTGCCCATAGAGTCCTCTCTACGCCTTTCTCTAATGTCAGTGGGGATGCTTGCAAGAGTCGTTGCTTTTTTTTTTTTAAAGGTTATAATTACAAACCGGGCAGTGATGGAACACACCTTTAATCCCAGCACTTGGGAGGCAGAGGCAGGAGGATTTCTGTGAGTTCAAGACCAGCCTGGTCTACAAGAGCTAGTTCCCGGACAGGCTCCAAAGCTACAGAGAAACCCTGTCTTGAAAAACCAAACCAAACCAAACCAAAAAAACAAAAAAAAACAAAAAAAAACAAAAACCAAAAAAAACATAATTACATCATTTCTCTCTTCCCTACCCTCTCTCCCAAACTCCCCAAGTTGCCCCTTCAAATTCACAACTTTTTTTTCTTTACTTGTTATGTGTGTGTGTTCCTGAATATATAATGCAACATGCTAAGTCTGTATAATGTTACTTACTTGTATGTTTTCGGGGCTAACCATCTGGTATTGGATGACCAGTTGGTGTGTCCTTCCCTGGAAAAGGCTGTCTCTCCTGCTCTCAGTATTCCTTAGTTGCCTGTAGTCTTTGTGTAGGGCTGAAGCCCCATGGCCTTTTCCCTCCCACGGTAGCCTGTCGATTGGGATCATCCTTGTTGAAGTCACATCTAGGGAGTCGTGTCGGTGAGACTTCATGGCCACCGCTTCTGACATTTCTAAGAGACACGGTCTCACGGCATATTGCTATGTCGTTAAAAGCAAAAAGAACCAGGTAAAATGAATCACTGAAACAACCCAGGTATTCAGATTAGTATCAGTTCGGTATGGGGTCAATACAGTCACCCAAAGACGCTTAATATTCTGACTTCTCGTCATGTCCTTTGTGTCCTGTGTTCTCAGAATACAGTTCACCGTAGGCTTGCTGTACCCCTGGCCTTAGGGGTGGCTCAAGACCCTCTCAGTGTCTGTGGTTCAGTGTGCTGTATTGTCCATGGCTCGGCTTGGGGCTCTTTGTGATCCATGGTTTAGGGACCTGCTTTGTCTATAACTGGGGCTCCTGGCCATGTGTGGCTCGCTCAGGGCCCTGAATCATCCATGGCTCTGCTCAGGGGACCTGCTCCTCCTGTGCCTTCGGGCCCTCTGGTTCAGGGTGGTTCTGTACTGCAGAGGTCCTGCCTCCCCTCCCCTTACCTCTTCTCTGCTAGACTTTTTCTTCCTTTGTGCTTAATAGCCATATGGCTTCCAGAGGGCTACACCAGCTGTATTGCTCCTTCTAGAAGTTCTGCAGCCCGGACCCCTCCCAGCTCTGAGCTGAGATTCCAGAAGTCACCTGCAAATGTGTCACCCAGAGGAACTGCGTTTCAGAGGTGTGGGGTGGAGTCATTGCATGGCCTGCTCGGCCTTGAACTCACATCCTTGTCAGCAAGGGCAGCAGATCTTAAACAGCTGGACTCTCTCAATCAAAACTGCCAGGTCAGGGAGGGAGAAAATGCCAAAGAGGCAGCGTCCCAAGAGATGGGTGCTCCCCCTCTCCCCCGGGTACCTGAGCCAGGGCTGGGAACTTGCCCTTCTCACCAACTGTGACAGCCTCCTGGGGTCCCTGACGTAACCCAACTGACTGGTTGCGCAGGCTCCTCTCTGGGGCCTGCTGCTCTGCGTGCAGGAGCTGCCCCTGGGAGCCCGCATCTGCTGGTCTGTCTCTTGCATCAGCAGCTCTGATCATCAAGGCCAGCCCGAGGTCACAGGCACCCTTAGGCGATGACGTGGCAGCTCCTTGGGCATCAGGGAATTCACACGGTGCCTCTGGGGACTCAGCCTGGCTGTCGTAAGGTAACCGATAGATGATGAAACCCTCAACAGGCTGGGGGCTTTTGCCCCGAGGTGCAGGCACCCTCCTCCGCCTCTGGTTCTGTATGCCTTCGCTTTCCAGCTCAGCAAATGACATGGGCCTTCTCTTTCACCAACTCCTGTCCCCCAGGAACCTGTGTCGTAGGCACACAGAACACGGGGCTCCTGCTGACCACCCAGTTTCCATAGAGTGACCCCTTGTTTCAAGGGGCCATGTAGGTAGTCACCCAGCCACACGCCATACCTCACTCTTTGAACACTGTGTTCCCCTGGCTTTGATCTTCCTCAGCTGCCCAGGGTAAAACAGAAGGCTCCAATGGTGGGTCCTGGGGCCAAATCCTGGGCCGTGTCTCTGCTCTGCCTGGCCATTGCACAATGGGGTTAGTACAAGTCAGCTCTTGGGAGGGGCTTTGGAACATCGTGAGAGGAGCCTGCAGTCCTTGATGGAACTTGATGGAACTCTTGTTAGGCTTGTGTTTGTTCCAGCACTTCCCCACCCTTGAGTCCTAGGGGAAGAGAAACTGGGATTGCCCTCCACGGCTGAACACCCCGCTTCTGTTGCATCCTCTTCAGTGGTTTTAGACACGGGTTTCCAACCCTTAAGAAAGCTGGTTTCTCCTGGCCAGCTCTAGGACGAGAAACTCATGCTGAGAGAAGGCTGGGGTATGGGTACAGGAGCCTGGGAACCTCGTGGAAGAGGCGTGAGCTTGGGTGCTGTAGATAGCTGAAGGAAGCAGCCGTGTGGGTTAAGGATGGAGCGAGGCCGAGACGTACAGAAGTGGGGGCCAAAATCCAACTCTGAAGCCGGCAGCGTGGGTAGATGGTGAAGGCGTCAGGATCTGCCACGCTTCTTTAAAATTTAAACACAGCAAGGATTATTTTTGGTAGCTCAGTCTCTCTCTGAGCCGTGCTAGGGCAGGTGTCAAGTGACTGTCCCCTCCCCATGGGGGCTTCAGGGCTTGAAGTTCCAAAGGCCACTGTTTCATTTGGGTCACAGACTCCCCTCTTGGGAGATGTGGAAAGACGGCCCTCAGCATCTCTTGCAGGTGAGGTGCCGTGACCAGCATGGCCCCCCATCCATTAGTCTCCCTGAGGGTGGTCGGTTCTGAGGACTGCTGGGCCACCAGGGGAGGTCACAGCCTCCGCCAGGGCCATCTGGGGCTTGATGCGGTGGGAGGAGCCGAGAGAAACATCTGTCAAGCTGGGCAGTGGCCATGGCTGAGGATGGACGGGGACGGGACGCAGGGCTCACGTTGCCCAGCACCTTGCGGAATGGTGGCCATCTCCTGCCACAGAGTGGGGCTTGGATACTACAGCCCTAGCCTTCGCCCTTTGCCGTGCCCTGTATGCGTGGGGAGCCATGGCAGCCACTGTCCCCAGAAATTCTATTGTGTGGAGTTGGCAGGCTAGAGGAATCTCTGGGTGCCCAGCAGATGGCAGGCTTCTCCCAGAACAGCGGGGGCTGTGTCCATCTGAGGGCCCTTCCACCCCCTCCCTCCTCCTGGATCCCACATCCTTTTCCCTCCTGTGCTGTCCCTTCTTCTCGTTGGTTTTAAGGACTCCTAAAACGACACGGGCAGCAAATGGGATCCTGCCGAAAACAGTTGCCAGGGTAACTGGCTTAGTTTTGTTCAGTGGGGACCCACTCGAGCCCAGTCCAGCCCCCTTGCTGTGGCTGCCTTCGCCTTCCCTGTCACTCTGCCTCTTCTTTGGGTGGTGGAAAACGATCCCAACACACTCCTTTCTGAGCCAGCCACAGCCCTTTTAGAGACCAGACAGGTTCCAAACTGGCTTGGCCACTGGCGCTGACGCAAAGGTATCTGGCTGATGTCTCTCACCTGGGATGGGTGGCCAGCTGGATACAGCCTGGTTCCTATCCTGTCTACTCACCCTCTGTGGACACATGACCCCCCCAAGGACAGGCCCACTGACCGACCACAAGGGTGCCTTGTCTAGAGTTGGTGGTGTAGCCTTCCTGCCCGCCTGTTTTTTTGTGGTGATAGGGTCTCATGTCTCAGAAATTATAACTGAGGTTGACTTTGGGCTCTTCTTGGTCCTCCTGCCTCTGCGTTCCAAATGCTGAGACTTTAGGTATGTGTCGTTAAGCCTGGCTTTGTGTGTGTGTGTGTGCACATATGTGCACATGTGTGTTTAGGCCTGAAGTTGACCCTGGGTGTCTGTCTCATAGACTGAGGCAGTTTTCTCACTTGAACCCAGGGCCAGGCTAGCGAGCCGCGGGGATCCTAACCACCCCGCTGTGTGCTGGTGTTAGAGTGAGCGTGATGTGGGGGTCACTGTGTGCTGGTGCTAGAGTGAGCGTGATGTGGGGGTCACTGTGTGCTGGTGTTAGAGTGAGCGTGATGTGGGGGCCGCTGTGTGCTGGTGTTAGAGAGCATGATGTGAGGGTCTAAGGATTTGTACTCTGGTCTTCAGGCTTGCATAGCAACCCGTGTTTCCTGCTGAGCTATCACCTAGGCCTCCAGATAGCTTCTGACTGCTGTTATCATATAGATGATTCGTGGTCCATATAGTAGTGTTAGAAACAAAGAGAAGGGGCTGCTGAGATGGACCAGCCATTAAGAGCACTTGTTGCTCTTGCAGAGGACTTGAGTTAGGATCCCAGTACCAATGAGGTGACTCACAACCACCTGTAACTCCAGTTCTAGGTCACCCGATGGCTCCTCCTGACCTCTGTGGGTGCCAGGACACACTTGGTTCCACTCACACATGTGCATACATGCAGGCAAAACACATGCAAGTAAATCAGGTATATCTTTAAAAAGTAAAACAAAGAGAAGTGGGCTGGGCAGCAGAAGTACAGTGACAGTGTCTAGCACTTTCAAGGCTCTGGGGTCAGTCCCCAGCACCACAAAAAAAAAAAAAAAAAAAAAAACCAGAAAAAAAAGACAAGAACCAGTGTGGTGGTGTGTGCCCGTAATCCCAGCACTCAGGAGGCAGCCTCAGGGGTTAAAGGCCAGCCTGGGTTCATAATGAATCCCAGACCCCTGCTTCAAGCAAATAAAAAGAAAAAAGGAATGAAGGATGGAAAGAGGGAGGAAAAGGAAGAAGGAATGGGGAGGGATCAAGGAGAGGTAAAGAATAAAGGAGACGAAGAAAAATGATATTTAAAAGGACGAGGCTGTGGCTCGTGTTCACAGCAGCATGGGTCACAAGAGGCAGAGGTAGGAGATCAGGTGACCACACAGAGGTGTAGGTGGATCCATGACCTGGAATATTAGGGCTGGGGGTGGGGTTCGGTGGTAGAGCTTGTCTGCTATACCTGACAAGGCCCCGAGTTCCATGTACATGCACATGCTCACGTGTGCACACGTGCACACACACGCACACACTCATTGTCCAGTCTTGTAGAGGGAGACGATTCTGACATCAGCCCAGCATGGGAGGACCTTGAAGGAGCTGTACTAGGTAGCTCACTCCTGCAAGATCCCATTAGAGTCAGGACAGACATGATGTCGGTGGCGTGGTCCAGAGAGCAGGGAATCGTTTAACCGGGATGCAGTAGAGTTTGGGAAGGGAGACTCCTCGAAACAGGGATGGTGGTGACAGTCGGGCATCAGTGTGAGTGTGCTTAATGGTTAAGGTGTTAGCTCTGTGGTCCCAGCAGGAGGGTGGCCAAGCTTGCTGGGCAGTGGGAGTACTCGACCCGCATCATCCAGTACTTTTTCCCAGTCCCCAGAGACCGCCCTTCCCGTTAGTCCCTTCAGCCCACCAAGGTCATTCTGGACCAGCAATTGCTCTTGACCTTTAAGCGTTGGGAAATCACACTGAAGGGATCCTGGCTTCCAGCCAAGGTCAAATCTAGCTAGTGCTTTGCAGTGTACTCAGAAGGAGACGCTGACAGGGGTGGCATCCAGCTTGGCCCACTGCTGTCACACTGTGCCCACTTCAGGGGGGGAGGGGCGTAGAGCCCTGGGTGCAGTGTATTCCCTGGGGCCCCACCGAGGAGCTTCTAGAATCCTGAGAGGTTAGGGATGGTGCTTTCTCTGCTTCTGTAAACGTAGATAAACAGACTCTCCCATCACCTTTTGAGAATTTGGAAACAGGATCCAGGTTTCTGGGTGTGGATGCTGGGCAGAAGGCCCGCACTGGGGGAGATGCTCGTGGGCCTGAGGCCCCAGTTCCCCAAAGCCTGACCTCTGATCCTCAGACACCCGGCTGAGCTGGATTTCTAAGCCATTGCTTTGGGGATCCTGAATGAAATTACGGGGAGGGCCTGTGTAGGTATGTGATTTTTAAGACCATGTGAATTCCCCTCTCCACCCTTTGCCCCCAGTAGTCTCTGACGAGGCTGAGGAGGGCAGGTCTCAGCCCCTTTTAAGGCTCCAGGGTTCGTTTATGTGTTGAAAGCTCTTGTGTCTTGGTTCCTCAGGCAGCAGCTGCACCAGCGGGCTCTGTGGGGTTGTGAGCCGGGGCTGCTAGAGAGGCTAGATGAGTCTGCAAAGCCCATGGTGGTAACCAGCAAGGTTAGAGGCAGGGACTGATGCCACGGTCTGGGGCTGGTATCCAGCCATCTCCACCTTCTCGAAGTGATCCAGACACATTCGACCCGTCTCACGTGTGTCCAAAGACCAGGTGACAGCGTGTGCACAGTGTGTTCCTTGTGTTTGGCGGGTACACCTCCCTGTAAGGCTCTTGAGGCTGCTGGGACAGCTCACAGCCTCCGTCTCAGTCTCAGTCCAGTTGGGTCCTCAGGGTCATTATCTCCCGGAGCCTGAGACCTTGGCTGAGTCAGCCTGTTGTCACAGCTGTGACAAGAGCCATCCTGTAGATGGTGCTCACAGAGACTTGCCAGTCGGCCGATGACGAAAGCAGCCCACCCACAGGGCAAGCACAGTGGGCCCTCTGTGTCCTCCCAGTTTCTGTGCCCTCCTATACAACCAACCACAGATCAGAAATACCCAGGGGAAGAGCATGCCCGCACTGAACACATGTGGACATTTTCCTCGTCACTCACCCCTAAGTGTGATGACTGTTTACACAGCATTTGCATGGCATGGGGCGGTGTTGGTAATCTAGGGTGATTTAAAGCACACAGGAGGGTGTGTGTGGCTTCTATAGGCCACTGTGACATTTTGTGTGAGCGCCTTGAGCATCTGGGGGGTTTGGGATCCACGGGGGGTCATGGAAGCAATCCCCACAGACACGGAGGAGTGGCTGTTTATAAAGTCCGTGTTCTTAGCAGCACAGATCCCACAGTTAAAGGCGAAGGGGCCCTGGGCCGCTTGGGGCATTGGGAAAGGGCAAAGACTACTGTTTAGTTGCCCCTCCCCCACCACGGGTCAGAATGGCAGAGCCCAGTGTGGTGTTCACTCGGGGCTTACGGTTTATTTCCCTGGTGGTGATGGCTGACAGACTTGACTCCAGAACCCCTCCCAGCTTCTCCACTGACTCTCTGAATGACTAGAGTAGGCTGTGGCTGTCACCTATCAGGTAGCGCCTTGGGTCCTACTTGGCTCAAAGTGTTGAGTAATCCTGGGATTTCTGGAATGAAAGATGTAGTGTCTGACCCACTGGGGTCATGAAAGATGCCGTGTCTGACCCACTGGGGTCATGAAAGATGCCGCGTCTGACACACTGGGGTTCTTTGGAGTTTGCCTGGTCACTCAAACTCTTTTTTTCTTCCTTTGGTTTAGTGGCTTCTCCTTGGCTACAGTCTGAAGGTGTTGGATCTTGAGGGAGTGGGCTTTCTCTTCCTCTGTTTCATGTACACACACATGCATGCACACATACACAGACATACACACAGTTTCAGAGAGAGAGAGCCCAAGGGAAAGGGAGACTTTCATCCACTGTATTGTGACCAACAGCCTGATGACATCTGTAGCTTCCTGCTGCCATGCCCCTTGGAGACATGCGCCAAAGGACAGTCCCTGGGCTTAGGGCCCTGACTCACAGCTCTCTTTAGCAGACAGAGGAGAATATGTTCAGTGGGGCCAGATCAGCTATACGTGTGGCTGGAGACCAGGAGCCAGGCCGTCCATACGGGTGTGACTCACAGGGCTGAACTGTTTGTGCAATGTGTTGTTTGTGTTTTGTGACTTTGGGGAGTACATGAAAGACTCCGCAGATGCCTGCTTGCTGAGGGTCACGGGCTGGGGCTGGATAGCCACCTCCCAAGGAGGCTCTGGGACAGGGCTCAAAATACATAGTTAGTCCCGGAGGATGCACGGCCTCTCCCCTGCCATTTCTGAACACATGCACACACTGCACACACCACACACACACATGCACACACCAAGTATGCACACACACCGCACACTCACATGCACACACGCATATGCATACACACACAGACAGAATTTCAGGGAACACAGTATTTTGTTGGGGGAGTTAGCAAGGTGACTCAGTAAAGTGCTTGCCGCTCAGGTGTGAGGACCGGAGTGTGGATGCCCAGCACCCACATAAAAGCAGGGAGTGGTGGTGCTTCTCTGTAATCATAGCACTGGGAATATGGAGGTAGGTGGGTCCCTGGGGCTTGCTGGGCAGCCAGTCTAGCTGAATTGGCAGTTCCAGGTTCAGCGAGAGACCCTGTCTTTAAAAATAAAAGTGAATTGTGCTGAGAGACAGCTCAGTGGTTAAGTGCACTCACTGTTCTTCCAGAGGACCTGAATCCCCAGCACCCATGTTTGGGCAGCTGCCTCAGGGGATCTGGCACCCCCTGCTGGCCTCCAAGGGCATCTACAGTCCTGTGCATATACACCCTACACAGATACATCCATAATACTTAAAAATATGATATGATAATCTTTAAATAAAAACATGTTAAGAGTAAGGTGGAGAGCAAGCGAGGAACATGCCTCAGGTTGACCTCTGACTTCCACACACACAGGAACACGTAACCACACACGCACCACTCACACGGTGTTACGTTTGGGAAGAAAGCACTTAGTTCTTGGTCATCCTTCTGTACTGTGATCCTTGTTTGTTTCTCTAGACCTAACCTGGGCAGTCTAGTTCTTCCAGATTTGAGATTCTCCCTTCCTGGTCTCTCACAGGCAGTAAGTCCTACAGCCTCAAGGCTACTAAACCACTGCACCACCCCATGCTCCCACCCCATGCTCCTGCATCCCATGACTCCCCCATCCCATGCTCCCCCACTACATGTTTCCCCACTCCATGCTCCCCCCACCCCATGCTCCCCCCACAGGGCACACTCCATGCTGCCCCCACAGGGCACACAGACTTGTCTGTTTAGAGCTGTGTGAAGGTGAAGGTTTTACACTCACCTTCAGGTCTGTAACTGTGTGCTCAGGAGTCTGAGCCCTGTGGAACCTTATCCTGGCCCTGGCCTGGGTTCCTCTCTGGATTCTGGCTCTGGGAAGCTCTCAGAGGCAGACTGTGTCATAGAGCTGAAAGGACAGGCCCCACCCCACAGCCTTCACCCTCAAGAAGAATCAGGTCCTGTTCTGGGGACATTCCTGCTCACATCTACTTTGTTTTGAGAAAGAGCAGTGCCGGGACTGGGATTGTGGCTGAGCTGGTGCCTTACCTAGCGCTCATGAAGTCCTGGGTTCCGTCCCCAGCACTGCAAACAACCTGGTGTGGTGTGGCACACCTGTAACCCTGGTGCTCAGGGGGTGGAGGCAGGGACATCGGGAGTTCAAGGTCATCCTTGGCTACATAGTGGCTTTGAAGCTAGCCCAGGCTACATGAGACCCTGTCTCAAACAACCATAATGAAAATGAAATTATATATATATATATATCCTTAAAGTGTTCCCTGTTTCCCATCTCCATGGCCCGGAATGAATCTTCCATTAGTTGGGACCAAGTCCAGGAAGCTGGCTCTGGCCTGGCCACCTACTGCTTCTTCGGGAGACAGCGCCTCTGGGCAAGTCTCGTTTTCCATTAACTCTTGATATCTTCTGGGGTGGGGGGCACTCAAGTTTGAAACCTCTTTGTTAGAGCACCATACATCCTGGGTCACCTTGGGAGCCACCTCGGGGAGGGAGGCCAGTCAGTAATTGCAAGAGCCAAGACCTCAAAGTCCAGACCCTCCCACAGGTGTGCCCTTCCCCTTGCCCCCCCCCCCCCAGCACCAGGGAGCCCTGCACTGGGTTCAGGCAGCTTTCCCTTCCAAGGAGGTCAGACTTGCTGAACCCTCTCCGGGAACTGAGGACCCCCCCCCCCCCCCCCCCCCCCCCCCCCCAGGGGGCCCTCCCCCGGGGTTAGGACGCTTTCCCCTCCCAGGGGGCCCGACTTGCCAAACCCCCCCCGGGAACCCGGGCCCCCCCCCCCCCCCCGGCGTACCGCTTTCTGAGGTGGAAGCCATGTTCCTACCATGGTGGCTCTGCTTTTTTCTGAGAGGCCTCCAGGAACATGGACCCTGGTTACCACCAGGGTGGACACACCCTTGCCTTTCATCTTTCAAAGGCAAGGCTAGCTAGCTGCAGCTTTGACAAGAGTAAGTTTGTCTTCTGTCTTTTGTTCTCACTAAAGCAGGGTCCTGGGGCAGGAAGGTGGGGTCATGTTGTTCCCTAGCAGGGGACATGCAGGGGTGGTGCAGCCCGCGTGGTGGCAATGATGAAGGCTAAGCACTGAGCTCTGACGTGCTCTGCTCGGGTTGGGCTTCTGCCCCAGCAGTGATCATAGACTGTCTGGCCTTTATAGTGCAAGTATTGACTTGCTATGAAGACCATTATGTCTGGCTGTCCTAGAAATAAAATCTGGGAACCGTGAACCAAGCCCAGGGTGGTTCTTGGCCCTGAGCGGGGGTGGGTGGGGTGGAGTGGGTGGGATGGTGGAGCAGACAACACCTACCTTTGCCACATCCTGCCTCCCTCCCGTGCATGGGGCCTGCGCCCTAATTGGCACAGCGGTGATGTATGCAAGGGCTAATCAAAGCCTTTTATTTTCTGATTATCTCTCCCTGTGACGCATGGCAGACTCCGGCACAGTCAAAATAGAAATGGATTCGGCTGAGGGTTTCAGAGAAGGATCCGGCAGATCCAGGGAGCAAAGGATGCTGTCCTTCTGCTGCCTGGCAGAGAGTTTCACTGGGGAAAATTCCTTTTCATAACCTTTTTGCTTTCTTATTTAAATTAATCTTTGACAAGCAAGTTTGGCAGTAGTGGAGGGTACCTAATTTGGTCCCCCTTGACCTCTGCAGCCTTGATTGGCAGTTTGTTGTCAGGCTGCAAGTTGCACCGGGAAGGTGGGAGCAAGCAGAACAAATGCCCCTGGACAGCTTGGGGTCCCCCAGGACCCAGGCAGAGCCGGGGAGAGCATGCAATTAGAGAGGTCTTCACAGGAACGTTAATTAGCTACTAAGTAGCATTTAGCACAGTTTACAACGGGAAACACACGTTTGAGAGGGAAGCGGAGGTCAACGAAGGATGGCTTCTGCAAGGACAGGCAACACGGATCTGCTGGCATCTTAGCCAGAGCGTGGTTCCCTGGCAGGGAGAAGGGGAGGCACCCACCTGGCACATGACACAGACTGACCTACGCCACTAGGAGCTGTCCCCATCACTTCCTGGAACCAAGGCGGAGACATCAAATATGTCTTCACTTCCCGTGTCTAGTGGGTGGGATAGCATCCCTTCCAAACACACAGCCCCCCAGAACCTTGGAGTGGGACCGTCTTTTGAAATCTGATCCTTGCTGATATGATCAAAGAAAGAGGAAGGTGAGGTCATTCCTGGACAGAAGTGGACCTGAGCCTAGAGCTTGTCCTCACAGAATACAAACATGCAGACCTAGGGAGACTGTTGAAATGGGAACCCTGCCCCTGTAAGTTAAGAAGCCCTCGGGGTATTGCCTGTGAGCATCATGGAGCCGAGATGGCAGGAAGGGCTTTCCTAGATCAGCAGAGGTGACTGTGGGCCTTTGATAAGGTGGCCTGGGGTGAAACACCACATCACAGCCACAAAGCTTTGCTCAGCATCTGAAGACAGAAAATTCTGAGGGTCTAGAGGCAGCCAGGATGGGTGATATTGGGCTATTGAGCCTCATTTTATTTTCTGTGAAGAGTAACGTTATTGGGCTGATGGTATCTCTCAGCGAATAGAGTGCTTGCCTGCCATGCATGAAGCCCTGGGTTCC
This sequence comes from Alexandromys fortis, assembly GCF_014885135.2. NCBI lineage: Eukaryota > Metazoa > Chordata > Mammalia > Rodentia > Cricetidae > Alexandromys > Alexandromys fortis. The sequence goes on along the minus strand of NW_026067918.1, from coordinate 11,858,079 downwards.
ACCCCCTACACCACAAAAAGCAGTCCAGGTATGGTGGTGTGTATCGGCAACCTCAGTACACAGGAGGACCAGAAGTTCGGGGCCAGCCTGTATTGATAGGACATTGGCACATCTTTAACTTAATTGGTTTAACTTCCTGTTGATGTTACGGGTTGATGGCTTTGGAGCACGTATGAGGTGTAAGTGTGTGGTGTGTGTGTATGTATGTATCTGTAAATGCATGTGATGTGTATAGGTGTGCATAGGTGTGGTGTACATGCATTTGTGTGTGCACAGATATGCATACACACGTAAAAGTGAAGCCAGAGGTCTGTGTCTGGCCCCTTCCTCCGTTGCTCCTCACACAGCGAGACAGGGTCTCTCACTAAACCTGAAGCTCAGCAGTTCGGCTAGGCAGGCCAGCCTGTGTGCTCCAGAGACCCACCTGTCCCCATGACCACCAAGGCTGGAGGTAAAGTGCCCCCATTTACCTGGAGTCTAAGGCTCCAAACTCCAGCTCTGCTGATTTCCCAGCAGGCGTTTTACTGAGTCAGCCGTCTTCCTGTGCCTCCATCTTAATTTTTAAGTAAGCCAGGGAGCTCACTAATTCAGCGAGGCTGACTAATAAGCTCCAGGGACCCTCCTGTGTCTTCATGCTACGTGTTGTTTTACATGGGGACCAGAATGCAGGTCATGCTCGTGTGGGGACTTTGCTAACTGAGCCATCTCACTCGCCCCAGTGTCTGTCTGTCTGTCTGTCTGTCTGTCTCTCCCTCTGTGTGTGTGTGTTTCCTCTGTGATAATTCCTACACAAGGATGTGGTGCAGGAGGACCTGAGCAGTCCTTCTAAGGGGCTGTGCCTGGTAACATGACCCCCGCATCCCACGCCACCAGAACGCCACAAGCATACCCACTGTCTTTCATGGTGATCCTACCACTCCCCTGGGACCGCGGGGCTCTATCCTGCAGTGTTCCGGTCATGCTCTGTCGGGATTCTCCCCATGCCATTTGTCTGCTCCCTGGCTATCATTTTTCATGTCTACATAGCGTCTCCCTGTGTGGTGTTCTGCCTTGACCACACCCTTTCTGTGGGCATCCAGTTGCTTCCTGTTCTTTGCTTGTCTTTGACAGCCACGTTTGTGTTGAAGCTTGCCCACGGGTAAGATTCTTCCTCTAGTGGTTTCCAGAGACACAGGCCAGGGCAGGGCACTTCCAGCCTAGTCTGAGACGGTTGCCAGGTAACTGTGAGCAGTGTGAGCCCTCGATGCGGAGAAGTGCAGATGTGTGCAAAGATAGGGATAGCCACCCCCCCCCCACACACACACATGGCCTATGAGTGCATCCGAAGCTTTAACAGATAACTCATAGACACACACAAACTCCTGTGCACACACAGGATCTGTGTATATATACGGCCATGATCACACGCCCAAGGTGTGTAGGGAAACAATGCCTGGTGTGTGTGTGTGTGTGGGGTTGTCGTTATGAAGGTTTTAACCAGCATCCCAAGATGCTGATGGGACCCTGTCCTGGTTATGCCGACTGAAACAATCCCACAGTGACACCGGGAGATGCTGTCCTGCTGTTTTTTTTTTTCTCTAACGCGTGTTTGCGCATTCACATTTGTATACCGAGCTTGCATGTCCTGCAGTCCTGCAGAGCCATGTGCCCTGCTGCTGCTGGAGATGGAAGGGTGGGGCCGAGTCGGGGGATAAAAGGGTAGGAGTCAGTGAGCCACATACTCTCAATTGTCTGTCTCAGTGATTGTGAACACACTGACCCCATGACAGCCAAGCAGCAGTGACCCTTGGAGGAATGACTGCTTCATGTCTTCCAGGGCTAGGACTCCCCCCCCCATCTTGTAGTAGGTCCCCAGTACTGGCTTCTGCTCATCTTGGCTCAGATAGTCGTTGGAAAGTTATCTGTGCTTCTTTTTTGTTTTATCTGTTTTTGAAGCAGAGTTTCATGGTACATGTCAGGCTGTCCTCAAACTCATAGTCCGTCCGTCTGATGCTGTAGTGAGGGGTGGCACCATCCTCCTTTGCGTTTCTTTACAGCCGACAGTTCTGAATGTATCCCTACTTGTTTCTCCATTGCCGTCTTCTTTGGGGACATGTGCTTGGGGACAGGAAGTAACCTTGTCCCCAGTTCCTGGGGCCTCTCTGGCACAGAATTCCTTCTCTGGACATATTGCAGAGACACTCAGAGCTGAAACAGCCAGCCTGCCCCGGAGCCAGCCTGCTGGGAACTACCCTGATTGTCTTCCGCTAAGAATGTTCTACTTGCCGTGGTCCCTGTCTTGGTTGTTCCTGAATGCTCTGAGCCAAGCCAAGCAGTGTCTCCGTGCCTGACGATGGTGTCGGTCCTGAACCAACCCAGGGAACACTGGAGGGGGAAGCAAGGCTTCTGAGTGGGGTCATTCTTATGCCCTTCGCGCGTAGGTGGTCTGTGAAAGATTCAGCTTGCCCAGTCAAGTGTGTGAGTGGAATTGAAAGGCGCGTGATCTGGGCACAGTGGCTCGTGTATGATCTCAGCTGCTCAGGAGATTGAGCAGGAGGATTGCAAGTTTGAATCCTGGGCTACAAGGGGAGTTTGAGGCTAGCCCAGAAATGGCAGTGTCTCAGTAAGTTTTCTTTTAGAGGGTGGCTCCGTGGCGGGGAGCCCTTGGCTAGTGTGCTGGTTTGGATGAGAATGGCCCATGCAGGCTCATAGGTTTGAATGCTTGGTCCCCAGTTGGTGGAACTGTTTGGGAAAGATTAGGAGATGCGGCCTTGTTGGCGGAAGAGTCGCTGGGGTGGGTTCTGAGGTTTCAAGACTGCCACGGGTCCCAGCATGCTCTCTGCCTCCTGCTTGCGGATCAGATTTTGAGCTCTTGGTTGTTCTTGTTGCCATGATTTTGCTCGGCCACAACGGACTCTGACCCTCTGAAATAGCGAGCCCATGTGAATGCTTCCTTTTTTTTTTTTTTATTTTTTTTGAATGCTTCCTTTTATAAGAGGCTTTGATCGTGGTGTTTTAGCACAGGTGCCCCAAGACGGCTGGCTCCATCCCCAGCACTGGATAAGAAAGGCATGGATGGAGGGAGGGAAGAAGGGACATAAACCAAGAGCTGGTGACCCATCGGGAAAACGGGACTCTAGGGGCTGCTGGCACTTCAGGGCTGGATGTGGCAGACCACAGCCCCCTTGGCCACCCTGGGTCCTGTCATACCTGTCTTGCACCTGAAGGTTCAGGTCATCTCTAGGTATACTCAAGGTCAACTCTCAGGGTCCCAGTTGGGGAGGGGCAGGCGTGTCACTGGAGAGTCAAGATGTGGATGAGCTAGTGAGGCCTCCATGCCCCGGCCTTGGAAGCCCCTGGTGGTGGATCCTGTGGATGTGGACAGGCTAAGGAGTGTTCCAAAGTCCTGGTGCCCAGAATCCAGGAGGTTCTGGCTTCTGTCCCTCTTCCTCCCTCCAAGAGAGTTCCAGCTGCTTCCTTCCCTCCCATGGACACTAACAGATCACCCTGGTAATCTTCAAGTCCTTCATTTGGACAAACCTTGGTTGCCCGGCCGTCAACCATGCATCCTACACTCTGACCGCACGTTTCCCTGAGCCCCTCTCACTGCCTGGGAAGGAGGCCTCTGCCCACTAGATGGAACTCACTCACTCACCCTGCAGGATGGTCAGTAAGCCCCCAGTCTGCCTGGGAGACAGAGGGAGAGAGGAAGGAATTTGGGCTGAACACCTGAAAAAGAGTTCATGAAATTTAATCAGCGCCTAAGGGGAGCACCTAAATTTAGTCAAATTATTATTAGCGCTCATTCCATTTTTAAATTGCCTAGGGGAACGTCACAAAAATGTTGGGAAGCCACCAGCCTGGGTGGTGATTAGCCATTTCCACGAAGCAGTGGGGACCCACTCGGAGGCTGTAGAGGTTCCCAGGAGCCTCGAGTCACTGACATGGGGAGCTCAGCTCTGTGGTCCGGTCTGGGGAGACACAGGAGACCCCTGCAGGGTCGATATGCCAAACACAGTGACCTGCATGGCCCTGTCAGCCTGGTGGCTCTGTGGGCTTCACTCTGGTGGGTGTAGTAGCCATGGTGGGCCCTTTCCTGGGTGTGAACAGGCACTAGGGTCCTCTCCTGCTCTGAGTGGGACTGTGTGGTTTGGGGCTAACAGATCCTCCAGGGCCTGCTCTCCCTGATGCTGTCATACACACGCCTGTGGGCCCAGAGCCTCTGGGTAGGCACTGGGATTTTGGTGCTGCAGAAACCTCAGGACACCACACACTGATCTGTTTGTGATATCAGCGTCCTCTCTCCTGCCCTTTCTTCCTACCCTGTCTGATGTAGGATGTGTTGCTTTCATTAGTTGAATAAAGAGACCAACTTGGCCTTTTGATAGGGCGGAACTTATGTAGGTGGAGTAAACAGAACAGAATTCTGGGAGAAAGAAAGCAGAGACAGGCAGATGCCATGAATCTCCAGCCTGAGATGGACGCTGGTTAGACTCATTCTGGTAAGCCACAGTCAAATGGCGATACCCATTAATGGAAATGGGTTAAACTAGTATGTGAGAGTTAGCCAATAAGAGGCTAGAGATAATGGGCCAGGCAGTGTTTAAATGAATACAATTTTTGTGTGGTTATTTTTGGGGGTTAAGCTAGCCAGGCGGCCCGGACCAAACAAGGGGACCCACGGTCCTCTTACTACACCTGTCCTCCTGGCATGTGACTGTATGACACCCAGGCCTTGACAGGTGTGTGGCTTCATTTCGGAAGGTCTTGTGATAGTGATGCTGGGGATGCCGCAGGCTTGAAGTTCCAGTATCCTCTTATGTGGCTTTCTCTGGTGGCCAGCACCAAGTGTCACCAGGTGGCTTCGTCAGTCCGCCTTAGCCAAGCACTGACTCATGATAAACTGTAGCACAATTTCCAAATGGTCTTTAATAATAATTTAAAAAAAGACCCCAGCGTCAGATACTAGAGGTGAACACTGAAAGGTCAGAGAAGCAGAGCTGCCAGTCACTACTTCTCACCTCTACTGAATCCTCAGACCAAATGGGGTCTCCTGTCTCTACAGGTCCTCACACTGAATCCTGAGCTCCCGTCTCCTCCCGCCTTATAGTCCTCTCTCTTCTCTCTGCCCAGCCATATCACTTCCTGTCTCCTCCTCCCTAGTGCTGGGATTAAAAGTGTGTGCTACCACTGCTTGGCCTCTGTGTCTGACTAATGTGGCCAACCCCACCCTCGTATCTTCAGGCAAACTTTGTTACAGCAAAAACAAAATATCGCGACAATAGAATGTATTCCATTCCTCAATTTTTTTCTACGTCATACAAAGTGTCCTCTGTGTTGCCGTGACCACCTAGGCTGTGCACACGGAGCCCCTAAGGACATATGAGTTCAGGGATAAATGCTTGCCCATGATAGCGTCTTGCAGCTCACAATGCCTGTCTGTGCTCTATGCGCCACCATACAGTTCGCGAGCTTTGGGCAAGGGGCTGGAGATTGAAACATACACAAAAATGTAACGGCGTAAGCGAATGCAGACAGATTGTCAAAATATAGACAGCTTTAATGGAGGAATAGACTTACAGAACCACTGTTCCCGCGGAGACCAGGAAAGCAGAAGAGAGCGCTGGGAGCACGCTCACCAATTTTATAGGAGAACTTTAGCCTGAGGCGAACACGCCCCCTAAGGGGTGGGACTTATCCCTACATCTCCCCCTTTTGTCTAAATAAGACAGAACTAAACCAAATACAACTATATACAATAATAACAAATAAATATAACAAACAATATTGAGAATCAAAAGTTTTGCTAAACATTCTATCTCAAGGAGTCTAAATAATGTAGAGAGTAACTACAATTATATAATCTTCAACTCCATCAAAGATCCGAGAAGGCAATAAATATTACTTAACAAACGATCCAAATGTGTAACAATTGACAAAGACAACTGACTACCTGAGCAATCACCCAAAGTCTCGTTTGCAATGTTGAGTCAACCAACTTTGGCTAAGGCCTAACATAACTGACATACCATTATTAAAGGCAAGGAACTTTTCAAAACTATCTTACCCTGTCTTGGCAGGATATGACAGTCCTGTTGTATCCATTGATGCACGCTCTGTATCTTTGTCAGTGGTTGAGGTATGGGCTTTTCTTAACCCAAAGGCCAGTTCTGCCAAGAAGACAAGCTCCCAGTGGAGTGTCTTTGGTGCTCAACGTTCTCTCGGGAATAGAGCGGTGTTGCCAGGAGCAATTGTGTCTCACTATCACGAAACTCTGAGTTATATTAAAGGCCATATTCTACAGCTCTCCAAAGAGGTTGAAGATTATCTATCTATACTGAGTATAATCTCTATATATCTAAAGAACCTGATACAGAGAGACAAACAGAGAAATGGACCTCTAGTCACTGGTAAGAAGCCCTTTATTGAATAGTATCATGGAGGCTTATATACCCAACAGTCAGGTGGGCCAACAGGTGAAAACCGCACCCTCTGATCCTCAAGGCCAAGGCAGCACGTGCTCGTGAAGCAGAGCTGGTAAACAACTTTGACACAGCTTTCAGTAACTCAAATCAGAAGGAAAGTAAAGATCTCTAGCAGGGAAGAGCAGCTGGAGGCCAGGACTCCAGATGGTCCCAACAGCGTCTGTAAAATTGGAGCTGTTCAATTTGACTTTTCGCTCTTTTGAAAACTATTTTATTTTGTGTGGGGGTAGGGGCAGGGAGTGTGCAGGCCACAGGCACACAGAGCTCAGAGGATGGATTTAGGGAGTCGGTTCCCACCTTCGACGTGCGGGTTCTGGGGATGGAACCCAAGCCTTCAGGCTTGGTGGTAAGCATCTCTCTTTGCCATTGTCAATAGCCTGATTTTTTTTTTAAGCGCAGCATGATGCTGCCGTGTAGTAACATAGCATATTCCAACGATGAGCTGGGAACTCAACCACCCAGCAAAGGAGCTGTGGGGACAGTCTCCAGACCAAGAGGGCTATTAATTATTTTGCTTTATTTATTAGACGCCCTGGCGTCTCTTAGCCTCCGAGCATATTTGCAAATGCCTTAAGGGAAAAGGAGAAGCAAATGATTCCTGCCATGCTGGTCTCCAGCCGATAATGAAGGATGCCAGTTAATAGCAGCGACAGCATCCCGTGTGGGTGACGGGGCCCCGCAGTGACACACGCGTGACACACACAAACCAGAAGCACACTGGGTGTGTTGAGCGACATGTTTCTTCATTTTCCTGGGAAATGGGAGTGGTCACTCAACTGGGACTAAGGAAAGATTTAAATAAAAGTGGTACCCCAGAGGCTGGCATTTTTTCCTCTCCTCCAGTGCAGATGAAGGCACAGCCCTCCCCACCATCCACTCACCCACCCTACAGCTGGGCTGGCAAGGGGAAGGCAGGCCAGCCTGGTTATCTTTTCCTAAACGGTGTGGGCAATAAACCTGAGTGATGTGCCTGCCTCCCTCTCTCTCTGATTTACACCTCTCATAATTAGCCCTGCGCGTGCCCACGTGATATCACGTTAATCGCTGGAGCTGGGATGCGGTTCTGCCGGCTGCGGCAGCTTCATTCCCAGAGCGCAGCGTCCTGTAAAGAGCCGTGATTTATTCCGACTCATCCCTCCCTTTCTGCAGCTCTCCTGCCTGAGATAGCCGGGTGGCTCTCCAGGCTGGACCGTGGCAGCATCGGGCCGGCTTCTCGCAGATTGCTCCCGTCCCCGCTCGTCAGAAATGACATCGCAAGCCAAGCGGCACAAGGCTCCCTCGGGACTTTCTAGCATGGAGGCCTTGGAAAGCATGCAAACCCCACCATGGCAGCCGGGGTTTATTGCTCTGACCTGCTGTCCTGGGAACTGCATTGATTGTCCTCCTGGGTACGGCAGGCTGAGCGCTCAGAAGCCGCCAGAGCGAGGCACTGGTCAGCAGAAAGCTGCTGGGCTCAGCCTGGTGGGTGGATTGATCCACGGCTCGCTCGCTTTCTCTCTCTCTCTCTCTTTCTCTCTCTCTCTCTCTCTCTCTGATGTTAATTACAGCTGACAGTCTTCAGTTTTGCTTGGAATGCTTAGCTTAGCTTTGTGTGCATTTTTATAATGGTTGAGAGCCCAGAGCCACACCAGAGCCATAGAGCTGTCAAAACTCACCTCCCTTCCCTGTGTCACCAAGAAATAATCTTTCTCACCATGGTCCCTTAAGCCAGGCGTTTGGAGTCAAGTGTATACGATATTGAAAATGTCAGCCTGGCCTGGGGGAGCAGGACCCCTCAGGAGATGGCAGAGATACCAGGAACGGTGTCAAAGTTAGACTGAGAGGGTCTCCTTTCCATGGTGCCCGGGGACCCCAGGGTGGACTCCAGCGACTCCGTTCATCTCACTCTCTTCTGGTTGAGGCCTGCACAAGGGCCACACTGGGGACTGTCTCCCAGGGCCATGGGGCTTGGTGCCTTCACCTGGTAAAGGGGGAGGTTCCGGGCGGGGGGTCAAAGTGCAGGTGGGACTTCAGAGAAACTTGCAGTGTGGGACTCAGTGTGGCCAGACTCTGCATGTTAGGGAAGCAGTGAGCAGATCTAGGTCGAGAGAGAATGTTCCAGCAGGTGGAACATCAAGAGTGCATCTATCAGCCAGGCGGTGGTGGCACACGCCTTTAATCCCAGTACGAGGGAGGCAGAGGGAGGCGGATCTCTGTGAGTTGGAGGCCAGCCTGATCTACAAAGTGAGTTTCAGGGTGGCCAGGGCTACACAGAAAAACCCTGCCCCCTTTTGTCTTCCCAACCCTTCCTTCCACATTTTCATTGGTTTCATGCCCAGAGCCCAAAACACAAAGGACACATCAGAGTTAGCGTAATGTGGCAGCCGGGGCCTCAGTTTCCCCATCTGACGATGCGTGTCCTGATGCAGATGTAGGAGGGGCAGAATAAGCCTGGGAAAACTCTCTACTGGGGTCCTCCAGCATTGCTCTCACCCCAGTGTTCAGATAGTGAGGTCAACACTGATAGCTGGCCATGGTGGACAAGCTGGTCATGTGAGATCAGTGCACACTAGTACTCCATGCTTTGGGCTGGCCATCACCATGGGAAGAGTTGCAGGGAGGCCTCTCTGGGAGCCAGGTAGCTGCTGCCATTCTGAATCCCAGAAGTGCACCAGGTCTCCCCTCAGCCCCTAGCAGTTCCATGGTGAGCCTGTGGTCACCAGAGAGGGTAGACTTAGGTGTAGCTGGGAATGTGCTCAGCATTGCAGTGACAGCTGCTGAGTTCCTGGGGACAGGTTTAGGGACATTGGGGACCTTATGCCAAGAACAGCTGGTTACAGATCAGGCTAAAAAGAACCCTTTGTCTTCTGTACTTCCTGGTGAATTCACCCTCCTCTCACTCCCTCCCGTCCCCTTCCCTCCCCATCCTTGCCATTCAGGGATCCTTTGAAATCAGAGGCTGAACTCAGAGAACATTCCAGTTGTCTCCACTCTCGCTCTTTTAAGCGATCCTTTTGTCTCGCCCAAGAACACCTGGGTGGGTCAGGCGCCCCTTTCCTAGGCCACTTGGAAGACACGGTTTCCAGAGAGGACCTGGCTTGGCAGAAATACCTGTGGCCCCAGAGTCCGGTCACCAGGAGCTCAGCCATCCAGCCCCAGAAGATACTACCAGGAGCACAGGTTCCTGGTGGTGTGGTTTCATCTGGGTGTTGGGAGACTTCTGAGTAATCCGACCTGTAACTCTTTTTCTCTCCTGCTGCCTGTCGGAAGTGCACAGTGTCAGAGAAGCCGAGCAGACCAGCTTCTCCCTCAAGTGTCCCTTTTCCAAAGTGTGGGTCCCATGGGAGGTGCTCCAAGGTACGCAGGTTCTCCCTGCCCCGCCAGGCTGGACTGAGGAGTAGATAGGAAGACAGCTTTGAAGGCCCATTGAGAAGGTGGCCAGCTTTCCTCCCACCACCCGCACGAACCCATCGTCCTCTTGCAGCCATCCCAAGCAGCAGTGTGTGCCCCTCTGCGTTGATCATGCCTGCTGCTCGTGTGTGTCATGCCTGATCATAACCAGGCCAGTGTGGAGGGAAGATGAAGGGCAGAGAAAATGGAATCTCTAAAGCACCCCTCCCTTTTTTTCTTGATGTTTTGAGACAGGGTTTCTCTGTGTAACTTTGGAGCCTGTCCTGGAACTAGCTCTGTAGACCAGGCTGTCCTTCAAATTCACAGAGATTCCCCCTGCCTCTGCCTTCCAAGTGCTGGGATTAAAGGCGTGTGCAACCACCTTCCAACAAGCACTCCCCTTTTTAACCACGATGAAATATGAATTAGCTACTTCGATGTGCACAGTCAAAACTTCCTCTTTTTTGGGCTAAATAATGCTTATATAGGTATACTATAGTAATAATATTTACATAGGTACACTATAGTAATAATGTTTATATAGGTATACTATAGCAATAATATTTATATGGGTATACTATAGTAATAATATTTATATAGGTATGCTATAGTACTAATATTTACATAGGTATACTATAGTAATAATATTTACATAGGTATGCTATAGTACTAATCTTTACATAGATATGCTATAGTACTAATCTTTACATAGGTATACTATAGTAATAATATTTACATAGGTGTGCTATAATAATAATATTTACATAGGTATGCTGTAGTAATAATATTTACATAGGTATGCTGTAGTAATAATATTTACATAGATATGCTATAGTAATAATATTTACATAGGTATGCTATAGTAATAATATTTACATAGGTATGCTATGGTAATAATATTTATGTAGGTATACTATTGTAATAATATTTACGTAGGTATACTATAATAATATTTACATAGGTATACTATAGTAATAATATTTACATAGGTATGCTATAGTAATAATATTTACATAGATATGCTATAATAATATTTACATAGGTATACTATAGTAATGATATTTACATATGTATGCTATAGTAATAATATTTATGTAGGTATGCTATAGTAATAATATTTACGTAGGTATACTATTGTAATAATATTTACGTAGGTATACTATAATAATAATATTTACGTAGGTATACTGTAGCAATAATATTTACATAGGTATACTATTGTAATAATATTTACGTAGGTATACTATAATAATAATATTTACGTAGGTATACTATAGTAATTACTTCCGCATGGCTGTGACAGACTATCTGACCAAAGAAACTTGCGGGAGAAAAGGTTTGTTTGGATTCCCAGTTTGAAGGCACAGTCCATCCCAGCAGGGAAGGCGTGGCAGTGGGGACTGCTGGTTACATGATGTCCACAGTCAGGAAGCAGACAGTCGAATGCTGGCGTGTGGGGAGCAGGGGAAGTTTTGTATGAATATGCATTATTGACATAATCATGGCCATGCGAAGGACCCTAACACCTCAGAACCATGGGGATGGCAAGGCTTCCCCCTTTCAGGCTCAGGGGAACAGCAGCGCTTTCCTTGCCCAAGTAGGGAGGCTGGCAATGTGGACAGAATGTATCAACCACAGATTTCTCCGCCCAAATTGGGATGTTGACATTGTGGACACAAAGTATCAACCACAGATTTCTCCGGGATGACTACAGCCTGAGGCTGCTCCCCTAACCTGTCCTGCTGAGGTTTCCCAGCTGCAGTTGCTGGGTCTGCATCAGAGGGCACAGCCCACTTGATCCCAGCATGACTCTATCTGTGGTTGTCATTCTCATTCCCGTCGCCCTAGTCAGGTCAGTCCCAAAGCCACACAGGTCACAGCTCTGGTGCTGGGCTCATTTTCTCCTCCTCATCATTCTTTGACTCTAGCCTGTGGGGTGGGGCTGCCCGCATTCAGGGTGAGTCTCCCTTCCTTGCTCAGACCTCTCTGAAAATACCCATGTAGGTACACCCAACGGTGTGTCTCCCTGGTGATCGTAAATCCCGGAGTTGATGTCATATGAACCATAACACACTGTTCTCCGGTTGGTTGTTTATATTCAGTGTGTGCTTTGCTCATGGAGGTCAGGGGACGACTAGCAGAGGTGGGGTCTCTCTCTTTTTGTCTTGCAGGCCCCAGGCATCAAATTCAGTAGGCTTAGAGGCTGGTACCCGCTTCCCAGCCCCACACTGTATTCTGTTCATTTGCTCTCCATCACTGGACACTTGTCTGTCCCCAGTTTCTGGCAATTGGCGGCCACATGCTTGGGCACATCTGCTGGCCTTGGGTAACACTTTTCAGAGCTTGCCAGTTAAGAGCTTGCTTTGCAGGCAAGGGGACCATGCTTATCTGTCCCTCCAGCCCCGAGGGGGCAGAGATGGGAGTTCTCTGCTCAGCCGGCTAGTCTAGCCAGTTGGTAAGCTGGAGGTTTAGTGAGCGACTGTCTCACTGAGAGTGGTCCTGGAGGGCTACCTGCTGATGTCTGCCTCCGGTCTCCACATGCTTGCTCATCCATGTACACTTAACACACACACACTACACACACAGAGATATTCTCCCCCCCCATACCCGCACACATATGCACTCCACACATCATACATACTCTACACACACATTCCACATGCATATACGTTTCATACACACTAAACACCATACACAGACACTACACACATGCACACTATATACACATGTACATACATTCCACACACATGCTCCTCCACACACTGCACATGCTTACACACTACTCAAACACACGCTACACAATACACCACACAGAAACTACAGACACCCACTACACCATACACAGACATTACATACACTGTGTTCACACACACACACTACATACACATTCATGCCCACACACCCCATCCCACAGAGCCTCACCTGGGCCCTTCTTTGGGGCACTCACTGAGCCTAGCGTCTCCCCCAGTATGCCTTACCCTCCACACTCCTCAGAGCTGCCAGGGCTGCCCCCGTATCCCTAACTCCAGAATAAAACCTGCCACTCCTGTCCATCAGATGCTCCACCGGACTTTACCCCGCACTCCCTGATTCTCTAGACAGCTTCTAATCTTGTTTCCCGGGTGTGGCCTGTCCTCAGGCCTTCCTTGGTGGCGTTGACCCACACCAAGAGATGATTGGCTCACCGGATGGTTCCAGGAGTGTAACATAAGGTAGCTTCTATGTCACTAGTCACCCTTCAGTATCACAGAGGATGGAGGCCAAGACCCCCAGGCAGGGATCCCCAAATCTGCAGATGCCTGAGGTTTTATATGCAGTAGCCCATTGTTTGCACAGAACCCACATAGACTCTCATGTGTGTGGATGCTATGAGGATAGCTGCCGTGTGTGCTGTTTACCGGTAGTGACCAAAAAAGAATCAGTATATATTCAGAGGACTTGTGATTTTTTTTTTCTGAGTGTGTTGGGAGAGAGGCTGGGGACCAGGGCCTCATAGCTGCCAGGCAAATTTTCTGCCTCTGAGCTATGCCCTAGCCCTTTTCCAAATATTTTCAACCCATAGTTGGTAGATTCCCAGGTGCAGAACGGACAAACACAGAGGCCAGTCAGATCATGAAACGGTGTCTGCAGACCATGTGGGAAGAGCCATCAATTGTGTAGTCAGAGAAATGGCCTTTAGGGGACTAGTCCCCCGGAAGCTGACAAGGGACCTTTGGGTGGCCTGAGCCAGGCTGTGAATCTGCTTCTCAGTGTTTTGTGAAATTGTTGTCTGTGTTTATGTGTGTTTGTGTGTGTAAGTGCAGGTGCTCACATGACATGGAACACGCATGGAGGTCAGAGGAGGATGTTAGAGCCTTTCACCTCGTTTGAGCCAGGGTCTCTGTGATTCCTCACTGCATACACCAGGCTAGCCAACCCGTGAGCTTCCAGATGATACACCAGGCTAGCCGACCCATGACTTCCAGATGATACACCAGGCTAGCTGACCCATGACTTCCAGATGCACCAGACTAGCCAAACCATGAGCTTCCAGATACACCAGGCTAGCTGACCCATGACTTCCAGATGATACACCAGGCTAGCCAACCCGTGAGCTTCCAGATGCACCAGACTAGCCAAACCATGAGCTTCCAGATACACCAGGCTAGCTGACCCATGACTTCCAGATGATACACCAGGCTAGCCAAACCATGACTTTCAAATGATGATACACCAGGCTAGCCGACCCATGACTCCCAGATGATACACCAGGCTAGCCAAACCATGACTTTCAAATGATACACCAGGCTAGCCGACCCATTACTTCCAGATGATACACCAGGCTAGTCAACCCACAAACTTACGGGGGTCTCTTGCCTGCCTCTGGTCTCGTCCTAGGAGCCATAAGATTGAAGCTCAGGTCTTACACTTGCATGGACCGTCTTTACCACTGAGCCCTCTGCCTGGCCCTGTTTTGCAAATTTTCAGCACACACACACACACACAAATTTATTCCTTCCAACCAACAGGTACAGAGGGGTAATTAATGTAAAATTACTCGCAGTTTCCACAGGACACCAGGAGGGGAGCTGAACTCAGTGACTCACCAGCAAGCCTAGTTTCTGGTCCCCCTGGGGCCGTGTCTCACAGGGCAGATTCCTCATGCCTTGCTGATCTCACGTGTTAATCCCAGGGATTCTCGGCTCTCCATCCCCAGGACCTCTTCTCCCCAAAGGCTGATCCCCTCTGCCTCCTGCCCCTGAACAACCCACACGGTGCTGGTTCAGTGTGGCTGCCTCATCCCTATCAACAGAAAGCGCGTATGGGCACCATGCCCGTCGTCCTGAGGTCGGGGGGATAGTCAGAAGGCTCTGTGGAACAGAAAAAGCATTTCCTGAGGTTAGCTTAGTTCAGGTAACTCGGAAGATGGGGCCAGTGGACCTCTGTGGGAGATAATCCATGCAGCGTGAGAATACTTCCATGGTACGCGGTCCATGCCTGCAACTGTGTGGCTGTGTCTGATTCCAGAACTTCACACCACCCCAAAGAGAAACCCCGTGCCAACTAGCCATATTCCTTGGCCTCCTGGGCCACAGCAACCCCCGGTCTGTTTTCTCTCTCTCGATTTGCTAATCTGGATGTTTCATGTAATGGAATCAAACCATGTCTGTTTCTTCTTCTTCTTTTTTAATTGTTTAATGAGGCTGCTGGGGTTTCAAATCCAAGTCTTCTTTCTTGCTTACCTACCACACTGTGCCCCGGCCTTTGGGCTAATCTTGGTAGGTGCTGTGAGAAACGATCTAACTTCTTTGTCTTGTGTGTGGGAATCTGGCTGTACCAGCGATGTGTGTTGAAGCTTGATCTTCCCCATGGTGGATTATTGGGGTGTTCTCAGAGCCCACTGGGTCAGCACCAGGGCTCACGTCTGACTCTTGGATCTGCTTCTTCATTTGTGTTTTTCTGTTCACTGGGACAGCACCATCACATTCTCGGGTTCAGAAAGCTCTGGCTTCCCTGCTTTCTTTGGTCCTGACTTCTCCACATCCGTTGTGTTTCCATGTACACTTTACTATCAACCTGTCGATGTCTGCGCAAAGGCAGTTGGGGTTTGTTTCGGGATTGCTTTGTCTCTGGGTGGGTTCTGGGCATCTCCGTCACCCAGAAGGGAACCTTCCCCAGATTTTTATAAACTGTGTGTGGCCCTGCTGACACCTAGATCTCCCCTCCCTGGTCTCCAGAATTGTGAAGATTCTCTCTTGTGGTTTCCGGCTGGCTCTGGTGACCATTTCTAACCACAGCCCTAGGAAACAAGAGGAAGAAGAGCCCGGCTGGCTGAGGAGCCTGTGGATGCCAGGCAGGAAGGCAGGGGGGCGGGCGGGGTGCCTGGTGACTTGGAGGCCGTTTCTGAGTGTGCAGGGTGAAGCGGGGCATGAAATGCTCTCTGGTGTCTTGTTGCAGTTGTGTTATTTGGGCAGGGTTGGCTCCTCTCCTGTGTGGGTTCTCGACTTGGGAAGACCAGTCTCCTGAGCCACGCGGCCACCTCCCCCGTGCTGCTCTTTGGCATGTGTGTGACATGTGAGGCCATTCCTGATGTCTTCAGTTCATGGACAGAGTTAGGAAAGTCACTTGGGTTTGGGGTCAGAAGGTCTTATCCTCAGGGGACTGGAGAATGGCAGCCTTGGCTTAGTGTCGTTATATTCCTCCCCCTTCTTTGCCTCTTGCCTTGGAGACAAGGTCTCCTGTAGCCCAGGCTTGAACTCGCTATGACCTTGAACTCCTGATCCTCTGCCTCCAGCTCCCCCGGAGGTGGGATTGCAGGCCTGGTTCCCTTTCCCTTCTTTTCTAAATTATCACTTTGTTTTCTAATATAAATGGAAATTTAGGCCTCATGTAAAACAAACAACAAGGATAAGAACATAGCAGATTAGCTTAGTGTTTCTGGCAATCACAATGACACACTATTCCCACTAGGAAACCTGAACAAATGGAGGGGATGAGGCAAACTCTAATTGTGCCATCTAGAGACACCCATAATGGTAGCAGTCATTGCATGTGTATGGAGATAAATCTGCACGGTTATATTACAGATGTAGCCGTGCTGACAGCGATAAATCTCCTGTTCCTCATTTGATGTATACTGTGAAATTTACCCCTGGTTATTCAAGACTTTTGTGAAACTTTTTATAGCAGCCTAGTGGTGTGGTACCATATGTCCTTGCCCTGATATATGAAAATGATTTCTCTTGCTTAGAAATTTGGTAGTGACGCAAGGCCGATGTTGGGCATTTGGAAACCTCCTTTGGGGGCTGGAGAGGCAGCTCAGAGGGTTAAGAGCAGTCGCTTCGCTTACAAAGGACACAGGTTTGTTTACCGGCACCCATGTCAGGCAGCTGACAGCTGCCTATAGCTTCAGGGTTACCGATGCTCTCTCTGGCCTCTGTGAGTGCCTGCATCCATGTGGGCACCACACGCACGCACGCACGCTTGCGCACACTCACACACGTACATGCACGCATGCACATACACATGCACACACTCACATGTCTACTTGAAAATAAAGTAAATCAGGCTGGGGAGATGACTTAGTGGTTAAGACCCAAGTTTGATGCCCAGCACCTACATGGCAACTCAATGGCTGTCTGTAACTCTAGTTCCAGGGGTTCTGATACCTTCTTCTGGCTTCTGAGGACATGGTGGACAGACACACATGCAGGCAAAACACTCCTGCACATAAAGTAAAAATTAAAAAAAATAAATCGAATTATAAAAAAATAAACAAAATAAATCTTTCCAGAAAGCTCCACTGGGCTGTAATTACCTTTCAGTAACCCTTGCATTTTGAAGTGTGTAGTTTGGCAGGTTTTTTTTTTTTGTTTGTTTGTTTGTTTTTTGTTGTTGTTGTTTCTTGTTTTATCTATGGTGCGTGACCCTACAGCCTCACCGCATCCTTTTTATTTGATTTCCCGGTACTCCTCCCAGTCCCTGCTCCGTGGGATCCACCTGCAACCTGGCAACAGTGAAGCAGAGTGGCCCAGAGACACAGCAACCAAAGGAAAAACAGGCAAACCAGAATTCAAAGGTTTTTGTTTGTTTGTTTATCTTAAAGTCTGTACGTCAAGCACGAAGTGAAAATGCAACCACAGAGTGAGTATAAAACAAAAACAACAAAATCACATTATCTAAGAAAAGACAAATATCCAGGAAATGCAGACTCTCTAAAGACTGAAAGTGAGACTTTCCCCTAAAAGATCCTCACAGTCACCGAGCAGGGGTGCTGGAATCACCAGCAGGGGTCCAGGAGCCACTGAGCAGGGGTGCAGGAGCCACCGAGGAGAGCGAGGAGAGTGAGCCAAAGCTGCAGGGAGAGCGCCCCATGCTGCAAGGCTGCTGTACATGTGAAAACAGGCCATCAGGAGTGCTGGTGAGTGCAGAGAAAGCAGCACCGTGTGTCCTGTGGGCCTGTGCTGAGAGGACCGGACCCCCTGGTGTGGGAAAGGGGGGGGATGGGTGGCACTTCCCCGGAAAAATCTAAAGACAGAAAGATGCAGCAGTTCCTCTTAAGGGCGTGTACCTGAAAGGCTAGATAGCAGCGACCTGAGGAGGTTCTTACAGTCAGAGAATCATCAAGGACAAAGCGGACAGGTACACGCACAAATGTGGTCTGTCCACACCTTGCGATGTCACTCAGCCTTGGAAGGGTGTGGGGTCAGACTCACGCTGCGTAGCGGACCAGCCTTGACAGCTCTGTGCTCAGTAAAACACTCCTGTGGCAGAGGATGCGTTGCAGGGGACCCAGAAGGCAGGGAAGTGGTACTTCATTCCACAGAGTCATAGCACCTCTGTCTCACACAACCGAGTGTTCTCGGGGAGGCAGGTGGTGAATTTAGCACCACTGAACCCTGCTCTAAAATGCTTATGGAGGGGGCTGGAGAGATGGCTCAGTGGTTAAGAGCACTGGCTGCTCTTCTAGAGGACCTGGGTTCAGTTCCCAGCACCCACATGGCAGCTCACAGCTGGCAGTAATTCCAGTTCTTGGAGATCCGATGTCCTCTTTTGACCTCTTCAGGTGCCAGACATGCAGGTGGTATGCAGATACACATACAGGCAAATAATCCTACACATAAAGTAAAACAAACAAATCTAAATAATGTAATGACAGGAAACTTTGATGTTTTCACACAACATCAATAACAAAGTTGGAAGTCAGGTCTGTACTAAGAGACCTGTGGTCCCAACTACTCAGGAGGCTGACTCAGGAAGACGGAAGCATCAAAAGGGTCAGGGAAACTCAGTAAGAGCCTGTCTCAGAGGAAGGATGAAAAGAGGACTGGGGTATAGCTCTGTAACAGAGTGCTTGTCTAAGGATGTGGGTCTGATTCTCAGTAACGCATTCGTGGGTGTGCTTGCACACACATGCGCACGCACACACATACACTGCCATTTCTCTCACGTTGGGGTTAGTTATTTGGGTACATTTGTATGCAGATGGCATCACACACGTGTGTACTCTGTTTGGGTCTGGCTTCTTTTGCTCAGCGGAATAGTTTCTTGGTGTGTTGTGCTGGCTGTGTATCAGTGGCCCAGCCTTCATCACCGACCCCAAATGGTCTCTGGACCGTTTTGTGGATGCATGTTCCTTGTGCATGCTGGCATGTGTGGGCACACGCGGAGATTGACATCTGGCATCTTCCTTATTTACTAAGACAGGGTCTCTCACCCAACCATTGATCCCTGAGTCTGCTTGGCTAGCCAGCCAGGAATCCCTTCTCCACTTCCCCAGCACTGGGATGATGCAGGGTTTTATGTGGGTTCTGGGGGCCCAAACTCTGGTCGCAAAACCTCCATAGCAAAGCTTTGTCCGCTGAGCCATTTCCCTTCCCCCCCCCCCCCCCCCCCCCCCCCGCCAGGGCTTTATTTCTGGTATAAGTTAAACGTGTTGTTTCATTTTCCAGTCATGCCTTGATGGCCCAAGGAGGCAGTCCGGTTTTCTCTATTAACCATCCAGCCTATAAACGCGCTCAGTGCACTCGCTGGCTCTGAGAGTTGTTTTACAATTCCCCAGAGACGCGTCATATAAACAGTCACATCCTCTACCAGCGGGGACCATTGCGCTCTTCCCCCCCCCCAACGCCAGTCTTTGTGGCTCCCCCTCCCTCTTCCTGTCTTATGCGAGGTGAGGTGGACACAGGAGGATACAGGATACCCGTGGAAGCCATAACCGTTACCTAGCTCCTGGCTTGTTTTAATTTTTATTGTTTTACTTTTATACTTGTTTAGTTTATGCATATGAGTATTTTGCCAACATGTATGTCTGTGTATTGTGTGCATGTCTGGTGCCCTAGGGGGTCAGAAGAAGATGTTGTGTCCCCCAGAACTGGAGTTACAGATGGTTGTGAACTGTCATGTAGGGACTGGGGACCAGAACTCTGGTCCTCTGCAAGAGCAACAAGTGTTCTTAACCACTGAGCCGTCTCACCAGCCTTAACCCCCACTTTCTAAGGGGAACAGTTCCGTCCTTCTCCACTAAGTCTGAGGTTACTATAGTACACAGCGTCCTTCCTCTCCTGAGGAAGCTCCCTTCCGTTCCTAGTTGGTAGGGTTTCGTCAGTTTTGCCAATAGGCTGTTCCATGTCTATTCATGCATGTGGTTTTGTGGCTTATTCTCCTTGAACTAATTGCTAGAGAGGAAATAAGAAGGTTAAAACATACAGGTATGTTAAGCCAATCAGAAGAGTTAGGCCAGTCTCCTGCATTCCTCTAAGCTGTGCCAAAGTGTTCCTGAGAACCCTGGGGCTTGATATATATATGGGACCAAGGACACACACACACACACACACACATTTGTTGGCCTGTTTGATTTGTTTATGAGACAGGTTCTCGGGTAGCCCACTGAGACCTCAATTTACTTTGTAGCCGAGGACAACTTGAACTTCTGATCCTCTTGCCTTTGCCTCTCAAGTTCTGGAAGTCCAGGTATATGCCACCCCTCCTGGCTTAGATTTCCAATATTTGTTTTTTATTCCCACAAAGATATATATATATATATTAATATTATGAATAGCTAAGACTACACATACAGATAGATAGATAGATAGATAGATGGATGGATGGATGGATGGATGGATAGATAGATAGATAGATAGATAGATAGATAGATAGATAGATCAGGAGAGAGAGAACAGGTGCCCACAGGGGCCAGAGGAGGGATGCTGGACAAGTTGTGAGCTGCCTGATGTGGACGCTGGGAACTGAACCTGGGTCTGCTGCAGGAACATGATTTGTACTTACCTGCTGAGCCACCTCTCTGCTCCTAGCTAAGAGTTTATAATCTTTGAACTATTACCAATTTAATACCCACCCCAGGACGGTCTCTTTTGTACTTGAATTCATTTTATTCCTCTAGATGTGAACATAATGTTTCTTGTGTATTCCTTCCTCTTGACACTCTCCCGTGTAGTATTCATTTCTATAATTTATGTGCATGTTAATATATTAACAGCATTAATCGTTATCATATGCAGTATGTGGACAGCTCATTTTGGTTATTATTGTCATTATCAGGAAGCCAAGGTTAGCCTCAGTCTCACTGCACAGCTCACTCATGCTGGCTTAGACTTCTGATCCTTATTCCTCCATTTCTGGAGTGCGGGGATGATGGACTTGCACTGTGACACCTGGCTTGAGAGTTTTAGGCTCACTGCAGAAATCACTCGTGTGTGTGTGTGTCCTTGGTCTCATGAGGACCCATCCACCCCAGTGTCAGCATCAGCCACGAGACAGTGGATGGACCCACACTAATGGATCCTTATCACCCAGAAGCCCACAGTTTGCACAAGGCATTGTCTTGCTCTTGCATGTTCTCCGGGTTTGGGCAAACGGGTAATAACCTTGTGGTGTCATAGAGAGGATTGTATTGTCTTGTGCTCCCCCTTTCATATCTCCTCTCCTCCAGCCCCTGGCAACCATTGATCTTTTAATGTCTGCGTAGCTCTCCTTTTCCTGAATGTCACCATGTTGACATCACAGCAGGAAGCCTACTCATATAACCACTGTTTTTCAGAAACACCTCCAGCCCCGCTCCCAACTCCCAGGGACCAGCAGGGGCCTTCTGCCTGCACCCTGATTCAGTGTCTTGCTGCCTGCTTTGTGGGGTTCTGGGAGATTAGGAAGGTGTTGGAGGATGGTACTACGACAGGATGTATAGAGACCCCAGCCTCTTCGCACACAGCCTAGCAGTACCATGCGAGGGATGGTAGGAAGCAGCTTTTGGCAGAGGACTTTATAGAGTGCAGCGGCAGGGTCCATTCAGGGTCCACTCAGGAAGACTGGGGTGCATCCTGGGCCGTGGGAGGACCCTGTTGGCCTGACTTCCTGACGTAGGTTGCGAAGGAGAGCCATATTATAACTGGCCTGACATTCTGGGGACTGTGAAGGGTTTGAACGGCCCTGTTTTCTCCTTGATGCTGAGAGAGGAGGGGCTGGACCCAGGCTTCCCAGGGATCTGTTCACTGGGTGGTTTACACCGGATCTTCTGCTCTAGCGGAGAGCAGCTGCTGACTGCGCTGAGTCAGTATAAGACCGCAAACCCATTCCTGCCTGCCTTTGCCCAGGGTATACCCGCATTATTGTTTGAAGAACTTACTGTTAGATCTACACACCAGGATTTAACCAGCGATGCCTAAAACTATAATAAAATATTTTGCAAAAGAAAATGTAAATAATTCATGAATTAAAAAAGAGAGAGAGAGAGAATGGCAGGGTGGCATAGCCATACTACACGCTCAGGGAGGATAGAGCTCAGGTTCCATCCAGTCTTAGCTCCGCTACTCACTGGCTGTGTGGCCCCCTCTGGTCCTCAGTTTCCTTTTCTGAAGAGTGGGTAATCCCACTACTCATGCAATAAGATTACATGCTATAAAAACACGTGAGGACCGGGCGATGATGGCACACGCCTTTAATCCTAGCACTCAGGAGGCAGAGGCAGGCGGATCTCTGAGTTCAAGGCCGAGCTGGTCAACAGAGCTAGTTACAGGGCAGTCAGGGCTTTACAAAGAAACACTGTCTCAAAACAAACAAACAAACAAAAAAAAAAACAAAAACGAAAACCTGAGGGCCAGGGAGGGGGCTCGGCGGGCGAAGAGCCCGCTGTGCGAACACGGGGACCCGAGTTTGGTCCCTTGCACTTACACTTTCTTTATAAAGCCAGGCCTGGCGACAAACCCGACAAACCCTTGTAACCTCAGCACCCGAGAAAACGGAGACGAGGAACCCTGGGACCTGTGCTGGGCAGCTAGTCTGGCCAATCAGCGAGCTCCAGGGTCACTGATGGGCAGCCAGTCTTGCCAATCAGCGAGCTCCAGGGTTTCTGAGAGACCCTGAGAGGCGGAGGAAGATCCCTGATGTCGACTCTGACCCTGACACAGGCTCAGATGCCCGTGCACGCTCCCCCCGACCTCCCCTCCCGGCCTGTGGGAAGAGGTCAAGCCCATGTCCTCAAGTCATTACCCGAGGCCTATAGTTAATGTTAGTGGCCCATGTGTTTCCTCATATAAACATGGCTTTTCAGACACAAGAACTCAACCTGGGTAGAAGCCCGGTACTGTCTAAGACTGTGACGGAGCAGCGGCCCTTCACAGGCCCCAGGGGACCAAGCACTTTACAGTTGCTTATTCCACACATATCCTTGCTATCGTCACATTATAAATAAGATGTAGATGCTCGGGGAGGCTTGGTAACACGCCTCTGTTCACTCAGGAGGTGTGAGCTCTATCTAGTGCTGTCTGCCATCCTGGCAACTTCCTGCCTGTATCAAGGTACCTCGGCATCTGCTCATGAAAAAGACGCTTTTCCAGTCAAACCAAACTGTCACTGTGGCCAAAGACCACAACTCCCTCACTTGTTCGTTCCCTAGCATCTGGGGGGCAGCTTCCGGCAAAGCTTGTTCTGTCGTATGCCATGTGTTTAAGCTCGAGGTGAATGTTGGGTGTCCCCCTCCCCATCCTTCCCCTGGGCTGGCATCGCAGAGAGATGCAAGGTCCTCACACCACCTGCTCTGCCAGCTCCCCCTCTAGCTCGGATGCCAACCTGCGGTTCCCTGACAGCAATGGCCTCCTGCAGACACCTCGCTGGGATGAGCCACAGCGGGGATGCGCCCTGGAGCAGATCTACGGTGTGTTCCGTGTGGACCTGGGCCACATGCGTTCCCTGAGACTCTTCTTCAGGTGAGTCTACTTCCTGGCGGCGTGTATAGGATTGTGCGCAAGTATGTGTGCCTGTGTGTATATGCGTGTACATATGCATGTGCACACATGTGGGGAGGCACATCTAGCCATGTGCATTTCCAGTCTCGCGGACATCGAGGGGCTGCAGCTGGTCTAGTCGATGCTGGCCGCTGCCTCCCTGATCCACTGTCGCGAGTGGTAATCCCACTTGAGGTCATCCCATTCTGTCCCCCAACATCCTGCTCAGGAAAAAACCCACACCAGGTGGGTACTTGCTGATGAGCAGTGCAGGGTTTTGTGCCTCGGGGGCACCATGGGCCATTTGCATAGTTTCCTTTCCTTCATAGACCCCAGGCGCTGCCTTCTGCTGTCGGGTTTTTCCACATCAGTCCAAGTCAGCACCCTATCAAAAGTCCCTGTAGGATTCCCTGTGGTGCTGAGGTGGTTGGGTCTGGTGACAGCCTGGAGGGAGATTTTGGGAAGCCCCCTCCCTAGACCCCTTATGATTCAGATATGAGGGTAGAGGAGGTTGAGCAAATCCCTGCGTGGTCCAGATCTGCCTCCAGCCAGCCCTCCGCACTCCTTCAGGTCTCCTGGGTGGCTCAGGAATGGTGTGCAGGGTTCTCTGGATCCAGCTGCCTTTGCTTCCTAGGTAGAGGGAGTACTGAGCTTGGTTGACACCGCTCCTCACACAAGCAGCCAGACTCCCATGGGGCTCACTATTTCCTGCCTGAGGTGGCTGACAGCGTGCTCTGGTTAAACTCAGACCTCAGAATCTGCCTGAACGCCTCCATCCCTCCCCCACCCTGTGACCCTTTAGTGACGAGGCTTGCACGAGTGGCCAGCTGGTGGTGGCCAGCCGGGAGAGCCAGTACAAGATTTTCCACTTCCACCACGGCGGCCTGGACAAGCTCTCTGAGGTGTTCCAGCAATGGAAGTTCTGCACAGAGACGCACCTCAGGGACCAGGTAACCCAGCGGAGAATGGGGTGGACATGGTTGGTTAGGGCCAGGGGTGGAAATGCCTCTCTCAGAATACCAGTTCCCAAACCCGTGGGTCTGGGACCATCCCGGGACACCTTCCTCACCGGTCTGGCTCTTGGGATCCCCTCTGGACGATGGCGTTTGGCTGTCTGGTTTGCGGCGACTGCCAGCAATGTGCTTGGGGTTGAAGTGTGTGCCCAGGCCTTTCTGAAAGTCATTCTGAGCCCTGGAAGACTCATGTTTTGACAAGGCTTCTTGCCATATTTTGCTCAATCTGCATACAGAGGCAATAAGAGCCCTTTAATCACCTGCTTAAGGTACTGTATGTGCTTATTAGAGCCGGGGGCTGACTTTACAGCCCTACCCGCAGAGCCTCCCGCCAGCTCCCATTATTACAATAGAGGTATGGGCCCCCCTCTGCATCGAGCAACCTTTGATTTTTGAATTAAATGTCAGCTGCGGTTTCGCCCTGGACTCGTGACTGCGCATGGAGACAGTCTGACAGGCTGGCTCCCCCGCTCGCCGAACAGCGGGCCTTTGTATGTGGCCGATCGAATGGAATCTATTGCAGGCTCTCCCTGGCAGAGGGAAGTTGGGCCGTAAGGGGTATTAATTCTGGTTTTCTTTGCGGCCGGGGCAGGAGAGGGAGTGGGGGCGGTGGAGGCTGTGAGCTGCAGAAGGAGAGTGGTGTTAGGATGAAGGTATTTTCATTTTAATTGTGTCTAATTACACTTGCCATTTAGGAGTTTGTGAGCAGGGACAGCGCCTCCCCTCCTCCCAGAGGAGAGAGTGGCTTTGACATCCTGGGAACAGCATCTCAGGCTCCCAAAGCCCAAGATCTGAGATCCTGCTCTCCACCCAGGGCTCCTCCCACCCATCCAGCAGGTCACAGATGAGAGGACATGCATGCAGTTCTCTATCCGACGGCCCAAGCTGCCATCCTCTGAGACCCACCCGGAAGAGAGTCTGTACCGGAGGCTGGACGTGTCTGCCTGGCTCAACCACCTGAACGATCTGGGCCAGGTGGAGGAGGAATACAAGCTACGCCAGGTAAGGCGGCAGCCACCTGGTCAGCCTCCGGGGAACCCTTGTAGTCAAGCCGCAGGGACAGAGGGTGGGTGGTGGGCCACCGCCTCTGGAGGGACCTGTTAGCTGCATTGATGAAGTGGTCAGGCGGCTTCACTGAGGAGACAATTGCGCAAGATTGGGGATCCCATGTGGACCCTGCAGACTCTGAAGTATTAAAACCCCCAGGATTAGTCCATGACGTGGGAATGACACGTCGATCTCAGAGTGCCACCCCGGGGGGGCTTTGACATTGAAATGAGCCGGTTTGTCTCCTGTATGGGAATGCCTCTCCAACACTTTCCCCTTGTAAACATGTGCAAATTGCCGGGGTCTGAATCAAGGCGCGCCAAAGGCCCCACGACACCCTTCTCTGGGGATTTGGGGTTCTTTGAGCTGCCCTGTTTTATACTCTATCCCCCCACCCACCCCCTCAACTTGTGCTGCTTCCTCCAGGCCATTTTCTTTGGCGGCATTGATGTGTCGATCCGGGGGGAGGTCTGGCCTTTCCTACTGCACTACTATAGCCACGAGTCCACGTCGGAGGAGCGTGAGGCGCTGCGGGAGCAGAAGCGAAAAGAATACGCAGCGATCCAGCAAAAAAGGTGCAGTGCGCCCCAGGAGTCCCATCTAACCACGGCAGGGAAGTCAGAGGTGTAATTCATCACCGACCGATATCCCATAAACCGTGGTTCCTTTGGAGCGTGAGTCTCCCGAGAGCCAGCGCCATTGGCAGTCTACGGGCAGTTGCTACATCACACCCCCAGCGCCTTGGTCCAAGGGCCAGGGTTCACCAGTGGCAGGCTGGGCTGGGAACCTGACTTCAGGACTGAAGGCTGCCTCCTACAAAGGTTTCACTGCCTACAGGCTCCAGTCAGCTCTCCTCTGCAGGGCTGGACTTGAATTAACATGAGGAAAGCTTTGAATACACCACACACAGGCACATGTACACACACACACACACACACACTCACACGTCCTTTTGGGAGCTGGAGGATTGGTGGTGACAGCGCACACACACACACACACACACACAGCGTTGGGAGCTGGAGGGTTGGTGCTGACAGTGCACACACGTGCGCACGCGTGTGCACACACACCCTTCTGTTGGTGCCCATAGCCCCAGCAGCAGAGGTGGAGCTAGCAGAGCCCAGGCCTCTATATCCTGGAATGCAGCTACTCCAGGTCCCCGGGTTCTGCTGGACTATCCCCTCCCTGGGTACTCCAGGGCATCCCCCTGCCACAGCTGATCTCAGGATGGTGTCTGTCTTCCCCACAGGCTCTCCATGACTCCTGAGGAGCAGAGAGCCTTTTGGCGCAGTGTGCAGTTCACCGTGGACAAGGATGTGGTTCGGACAGATAGGAACAACCAGTTCTTCCGAGGGGAGGACAACCCAAATGTGGAGAGCATGAGGTACCTGGTGTCTCTGGCCTCCCCGTGTGCGAGTCTGTGACCGACCTTGTGGGACTCCCTGGCTGCTGTGCAGCACAGCTCTCCACCCGAGCAGGGGACCCACAGGTTACTTTAGCTCCTGACCCCTGTAACAGCCACCGAGTCCCAGCTGAGGGTGCCAACCAAGTCTCCCCAACCCTCTGCTGGCTTGGCCCCTGCTCCTGAAGGATATTCCCCATTCTGCCATGTGTTCTCGCATCTCCTCACGATGGGCCTCCTCTAGAACGCCATACTGAGTCCGAGGCTGCCATCTTGATATTCTGCTGCAGCCTGGCAAGTAACTCTACAAAATTAATCACCCATAAAAACGGCCCAGCCAGCCCGCCCTTTGTGTCACCGTGAACCAACCCACATTCCTGCCCAGGCCCTGCTCTGGGCTCTGGCAAATGCTGTTACCACTTGAAAAATGAGTCCCACTGACTTCCATCAGAGCCCAGACTTTATTTTTATTTATTTATTTATTTATTTATTTATTTATTTTTTTTTTTTTGAGGCAGGGTTTCTCTATGCAGCTCTGGCTGTCCTGAAACTCTATAGAGAGCAGGCTGGCCTCAAAATCATAGAGATCTGCCTGCCTACTGAGTGCTGGGATTAAAGGCATGCACACCACACCTGGTCAATAACCCACACTCTCTAGATGATCAGTTCTGTGGCATCTGCCTCTGGGTGCTGCCTCCCCTGAGACCAAGATGAAGGAGGGGCCCCAGCAGCTGCGCGACAGGCCCTGATGGGGACTACAGAGATGGGATGGGTCAGCTCACTCCCCACTGCCCCACCAGGAGGATCCTGCTGAACTATGCTGTGTACAATCCAGCCATCGGCTACTCACAGGGCATGTCAGACCTGGTGGCCCCCATCCTGGCTGAGGTCTTGGATGAATCGGACACTTTCTGGTGCTTCGTGGGTTTGATGCAAAATACCATCTTCGTTAGTTCTCCCCGTGATGAGGACATGGAGAGACAGCTGGTGAGGCGTGCCTCTGTGTGTGTGTGTGTGTGTGTGTGTGTGCATGTACCACTGTGTGCTGTGTGGGCATGTACCACTGTGTGCTGTGTGGGCATGTATATATTTGTGCCTTGTATATGTGGATATGTGTGCTTACATCTGTATGTGTATGTGCATGTCTGTCTGTGTACCAGAGAGTTCAAAGAGACAGCACACTGTCTTGTTTCATTT
Source organism: Alexandromys fortis (assembly GCF_014885135.2). Taxonomy (NCBI): domain Eukaryota; kingdom Metazoa; phylum Chordata; class Mammalia; order Rodentia; family Cricetidae; genus Alexandromys; species Alexandromys fortis. The sequence goes on along the minus strand of NW_026067918.1, from coordinate 11,829,869 downwards.
GGTTTTATTTATTTATTTTTTTTGTGTAGCCTCTGGCTGTCCTAGAACTCACTCTGTAGACCAGGCTGGCCTTGAACTCAGAGATCTGCCTGCCTCTGCTTCCTGAGTGCTGGATTAAAGGCATGCGCCACCACTGCCCAGCTGCTGCCAGGGGTCTTGAGGGTGAAATGCAGCCACGACATCAGGAGTCAGTAGGTGGCAGAAACCAGAGTCTCCTGGGAAGAGCCAATTGGCCACCTCCAGGAGATATGTGTTTGGGTCTGGGCCAGCCCCTTAACCCTCTCTTCCTGAAACCCCAGAGATTGACTGTTTAAGACCCTACCCTGCTGGCCTTCGGCCTCCCTGCAGGGCTATCACAATCCAGCCTCCTGGGTAGGGCAAAGAAAGGGAAGTCCATGCTACTTGGCTCAGGTGTGTGTCACTAGCAGGGCCATTACAGACCGCCAGGGCAGCTGTATGCAGTGGGAACAGACCCAGATGCCTAGCAGGCAAGTCTCACATCTTCCCACCCCCCAAAAAAGCTAGCTTTTTGGGGGCCTCCCCTCACCTTGACCCCCCCCCCCCCCCCCCCCCCCCCGTGTCCGAGAGATCAGCTGTACATAAACTGAGAAGCACCAAGTGCCTGGGGCCTGGATATTGTCACTGAGAGGCACCTGTGTTTGTATCAAGCTCCTGCCAGGATTTGGGTGGCCTGCCCTCTATCCCACACATGGCCTGGTTTGGAAGTAGACAAGCTGACAGAGTGAGCGTAGGAGCCGAGGTGCCCCTCCCATGGCTGTCTCTATTCCCTACGGTCTCAAGTGTTGGAGAGTCAGCTGCACAGAGGGTTTGGGGTAACCGTGCTCAGTGGCCTCTGGCTGGATGATGTATGCCTCAGCAAGTGATGGCAGAACTGAGGAGGGCAGGAAGCATGGCCCATAGATCAACCTGGGGACTGGAGGGTTGCGTAAGCAAAGGTGTCAGTGGGGAACAGCCAGCGGCAGAAGGTACAGGGCACTCGGCAGTTGTGCCCAGTTGTGCACGCTGGACGTCCATTAGAGAACCATCAGCCACATGGTGGCCTCGGCCTTCTGTGAGCCACCGAGTGGAGACCCTGGCCCGTAGGGATAGCAGTGTGCTTGCTTAGGAGTGGTACAGAGTCCTGAGGCCCCACTATCCTCCGCAGCCTCTGATCCCGCTCAGCAGCAGACAACTGACCCCTAACCAGACCCTCGACCCGGCCTCATCACGCATCCCTGTGATGTCAGGTTTCCACGGTACCCAGGGAGGCAATTACAGGGTCTGACGCCATCACCCTAGCAGCCTGGCGGCACACGCCAGTGACTCATTAGCTGCTGGAGATTGGTTTCCTGGTGGCGTCAGCAGTCGGCAGCCCCCACCTGGTGCTGCCAGAAATAGCCTCTGTCAAGTCCCATGCGACCCGGTGACCTGACACACAGGAATCCGGAATTTTGAAATTCAGACAGCGTCTTGAAACTGTAGTCAGCTCTGGGAGTCGCTGGATCGTGGTGGGACAGAAGGGGCTGTCTCTGGGGTTTCGTGAATAACCCTGCTTGCCCTGCTTGGTTAGGCATCCATTAGGAACAGCCCCTGGGGGTCGACCAAGGCTGAGGGATGACTTCACGCTGAGTCAGTCAGTCTCCTTGGCCACCCAGGAGGTCATACTATGCCGAGGGCTATACCCTGGTCTCCTGGGATATCTTTCGATCTAAGAGGCACCAGTAGACAGGTGTGAGTGAGATTCCAGCGGCTGGGGCAGGGAGATGACTCAGCAGAGTGCCTGTTGTACAAGCACGAGGACCTGAATCCCCCCCTCCCCCCCCAACCCGGGAAAAATGCTGGGTGTGTCCCAGAGAAGTTCACAGACAGGTGGATCCCTGCCGCTTGCTGCCCAACCTGTCCAGCTCATTGGCGAGCTTTAGGTTCAGCGAGAGACTCTGTCCGAAAAAGGTGGACTCGAGAAAGGTAGACTCGAGCTGGAAAGACAGCTGAGAGGGTTAGAGGTTGCAACGCGCCGCTCTTGCAGAGGACCTGAGTTTGATCCCCAGCACCTGAGTCCATCAGCTCACGCTTGCCTGTAACTCCAGTTCCAGAGTCACTAACTCTGGCCTCCTTGGCTACCTGAAGTCATGTACACAGGCCCATCTCTACACGCATGATTAACAATAATAAAATAAGGGCTGGAGAGATAGCTCAGTGGTTAAGAGCACTGCCCGCTCTTGCAGGGGACCTGGATTTGATCCCAGCACCCATACGATTGCTAGGAACCATCTGTAACTCCAGTTCCTGGGGATCCAATTCTCTCTTCTGGCCTCCGTGAACACCAGACATCAGTGTGCTGCACAGACATACGTGCAGGCAGATCGCTCATACACATAAAATAAATATGTTCGATTTGTTTAATAATAAATCTTTTTTAAAAAATAAAATAAGGTAGACTGTTAGAAGATACCCAGTGTCAATCTCTGGGTACACACACACACTTATATACACACACACACTTATACACACACACACTTATTACACACACGAGAGAGGGGGGAGACAGAGAAGGGGAACTTGTGGGGGGGCTCCAGTGGTAGTCTGACAGAGTAGCTGGCTGATGTGTTTGGCAGACAGAAAGACTTTCTTCCTGTGTGTGCTTTTGGGCTTGAAGATGCCCTGAGTAAGGTCTTTCTGGCCCTGGTGGGCAGGTTTTCCCGGGGTCTGGGTAACACCCTCCTCCCCCTGCCATCACCAGCTGTACCTGCGGGAGCTGCTGCGGCTGACACACCAGCGCTTCTACCAGCACCTGGTCTCGCTGGGCGAGGACGGCCTGCAGATGCTGTTCTGCCATCGCTGGCTCCTGCTGTGCTTCAAACGGGAGTTTCCTGAGGCCGAGGCCCTGCGCATCTGGGAGGCCTGCTGGGCCCACTACCAGGTGAGAGGAGCCAGCGCTGCTACTTGGGAGTGCAGTAGTCATCCTGTGCTCAGGCAGTGGGGCACCCCAAACCTCCTCACCCCATCCAGCCGCCTGTGCCACCAGCTTCAGACCTCCCCTCCCATGTAGTTGAAATCAACGTAAATTGCTGGCTGACATGCTCCTCACTGCCTCTGTCACAGCCTGTCAGTGGGAGGGATATCCGCACCACAGGACAGTCACAGCAGCCCAGGATGTATGTCCCCACTATGCTGTGGACAGGGCTATGCTGCCCGGCCCCCCGGGACTGCCGGGCCACCCTGAGCTGCCTTTCCACGGCTCCAGAGAGAGCCTGGATCAGGGCCTCCACTCGTATTCCACACGAGCAGTTTCTCCTCCCCCACAGGGCTGACCTACACCCTAAGCTACACCCAAGCCATCAGTGTAAGGAAGTCAGCAAGTCACTTTGACTCCATCAGCCTTAAAAATAATAATACTCCAGTTTGGAGAGCTTACTCAGTGGGTAGAGTGCTTGCCTTGCAAGATCGTGAATCCGCACTGGAGTCCCTGAACTCTTTTTTTTTTTTTTTTTTAAAGCCAGGCATGACAGACATGGTGGTATATACACTTTTAATCCCAGCATTCTGGAGGCAGAAGCAGACAGATTTTTGTGAGTTCCAGGAATATCAAGACTACACAGTGAACTGTCTCAAAACAAACAAACAAAACACAACAACCAACAGAAAACCAAAACAAACAAAAACCAGCTGTGTGGTGCATACCTATAACCCTCCCACCCCTTACTGGGGCAGCAGAGACAGGCAGATTCCTGGGCTGGCTAGCCAGTCAGTTTAGCCTAATTGCTGAGCTCCAGGTCCCAGCGAGAGAGCCTGAGATACCGTCTTTTGGCCTCACATATGTACATGCACACGTGTGCTTGCACAAAACAAAAGCAGCGCCATCCGTGTGCTCTGGGCACAGCTCTGTCCTCCAGCTCTGATCCTGGCTGTGGAGAGCACGCTCCGAAGTCGCTCTCCCTCTGCCAATGCATCCTAAAGACTATTCTAGACAGACATCCAGAGTGGCCGGGGAGGCCTAGTCAGGGGGAAGTAACCCAGCTGCTCTCTGAGGTTGTTGGCAGCCCCTGCTCCTTAGCCCGCTGGCCATTGCCATGTTCAAGACCCACAAAGCAAGTTCATGTTGGCATCAGATTTTGGAATTAGTGGTCCCTTCTGGAACATCCTCCTTTCCCCATCAGCTGAGTATGAAATCCTTTCAGATGATGAACGAACCAGGAGTGAGCACTAGATGGGGAGTCACTGCCAGGTGAGGGCTAAGCTTCCAAAGGAGAGGCTTCATGCATGCCCCTGTGCCTTAGCTTGATGCCCCGAGAGCTGGGACTTGCGCTCTGGGCCAATCCCTGTAGAATGTATCTCATTCTCCCCTCCTCCCATTCCTTTGGAATAAGAACGCAGGTAGGCCAAGGATGGGGACTTCAGCACCCACTGCCTCTGCACACTGCTGGTCTGGTTGGGAGATGGCAGCCCACATGGTGTTACCAAAATATTCAACAGGGACTATCTAGAACCCCCGTCCTTCTACCTTCATGTGTCCACAAGGTGGCCTTACGGGAGGCAGGGAGGGGCTGTGGGTATCTCCTTAGGGGCAGCAAGATGGTAGCAGCAGCCTTCCATGGGGCCTCGAGGGAGTGACTTAGGAGGGCTCTTCCTAGATGCCCAGCCACCAGCCATAGACAGGGGCTCATGCTAAGGACACTTGGCTGATGCAGGAGGACTCACCACCAGGGAGTCAGCCGCCAGAACTCCTAGAGTCTTCAGGAAGTCTGATCAGCCCTTCGCACACACGTGACACCCTCAAGACCTCTGCATGAGGTCCTGCTGTGAGTTCAGATGGGCTAGGGAGGAAAGTGTGTGTTCTCATCCCTCATCACAGACACCTCCCAAGAGAGCACCAATAGCCAGGGTGGGGCACAGTTATCACCCATCAGTTTGTCACAGCGGCCCAGCGTGCAGCCGTCACCGCTGGCCCTGTCTTCAGGTGGGGAAGTGGAGGGTGAGCCAGAGGTGCAGGCTTCCCAGATAGCCTCGGCCACAGTCAGGGCTGAGCTCGGGTTCAGATTTGGCAGGGCCCCTCTGAGCTCTCTGTCTCCCCACAGACGGACTACTTCCACCTGTTCATCTGCGTGGCCATCGTGGCCATCTACGGGGATGACGTCATCGAGCAGCAGTTGGCCACAGACCAGATGCTCCTGCACTTTGGGAACCTGGCCATGCACATGAACGGAGAGCTGGTGCTCAGGAAGGTGGGCGCCGCACCGGCAGGTCTGCCCCGTACAGAAGCAGGCCACATGCTGTACAGACCCACTCCTGCTCAGGGAGCCCCACCCACACCTCACAGACCCACCCTGACATGGGAAGCCCTGCCTGTACCTAAAGGACCCAGCTACACACATAGAGCCCCACCCACACCTCACAGCACCACCCCTGCCCACAGAGCCCTACCCAGCACATGGGCTCAGCTTGCTCATAGAGCCCCTCACATCACAGAGCCCCACCCCTGCACATGGGTACCACCCCCACCTCCAGAGCTCCAGCCTGCCCCGCACTTGCCTCTGGGGCTTTCTCTACCAAATCCACGGGGACTACTAGCACCTGATGCAGCCTCCTCAGCCCAGCAATGCTGTCATGTCCTCGGGGCCATCCCTGGACACAGTCCCTTTCATTTGCAACAATGAATGCATGCCCAGCCAGTCTCCACCCAGGAGTCCAGAGCTAGGAAGTGAGGAAGGAGAGGGAAAGCCTCGCTTCTTACCCACCTTGAGTGGCTTGAGTCTCACCCACCTCCTGCTCCCCACACTCTAGCTGACAATGCTTTGTGTTCTAGTCCTCTGGTGGTCCATGGGGGAAGAGAAGGGGTCCTTGGGCCTATCACCGCACTGACCTTGCAGTGGTGCATAGTACTTGGGTGAGGCAGGGGCCTTTTACGGTCCAGAAGGGAATGGGACAGGGTTGCAGGGGTCCTGCAAAGGACGGGAAGGGCTGGGGACGTGCCCTTCTGACTCTCACACCTCACCTGGGGATTTCGTGTCTTAACCTACCCAAGTATCTCATGGTCCCTTTGGGCAGCCAGTGAAGACCCAGGCCACTGTGCTGTCCCCTCCGTGAGTGTGTCCCTTGGCTCCACGTACTTCCACTATTCCCTTGCATCCCGATGGCCTGGCTGTCCCCTTAGCCTTTCTTCTCTCTGCAGGCCAGGAGTCTTCTGTACCAGTTCCGCCTTCTGCCACGGATCCCCTGCAGCCTACATGACCTGTGTAAGCTGTGTGGGACAGGCATGTGGGACAGCGGGTACATGCCAGCTGTGGAGTGTGCCGGCCACCACCCGGGCTCAGAGAACTGTCCCTATGGGGGCACAATGGAGATGCCAGCACCTAAGCCCCCAAGAGAAAGCAAGAAAGGCCCGAAGGCACCGCGGGAGGCCTTTGGTTTCCGCAGATAGGAAAGCCTCCGCTCTTGACAAGGAGCAAGAGGACCTCCCTGGGGTCCTGGGCAAGTGGGAGGGGGTGGGGATGGACGTGAAGGGAACAGAATCTAGAAATACAAGGAAAGGCCTCTGGCCAATGCGAAGAGAGCCTTGTCACCATGACGACAAAATCAGACTCTAGAAGTGATAGCAGATATCAGATGCCCTGAGAATTCAGCTCCTAAAAGGCTGGCCCCGGATGTCTGCCTGCTGCAGGCTGCTGGCTGGCGGGGGGAGGGGGGGAGGACTCCAGCAGAGCCCAGAGTCTCTCCACGAGCTGTGGACAAAGCAGGATCCAGAAAAGGCTTCATCCTCACATTGGCACTGGGGCACAGGTAAGCAGGACCGTCCTGAGTGAGTCAAGCGTATTTCTGAAGCCTCTTGGTCACAGCTGCAAGACCCCTCTGAAGTCACCTGTCCAAAAACAGAGAGAGGGAGGGAAAGAGGGAAGAGAGAGAGCGCGTGTGAGCAGATGTTCAGACCTGAGCTTTCCACAGTGCCCATGTGAGTGTTGGGAAGGACATGCCTACCCCAGAGGCACAGGCTGGTTGACAAGTGTCAGACGTACCTCCCACTGGGATCCTCCCCTTAGGATCTGAGGTTTGTCCTCTCTACCAAAAACAGCAACCCACTGGGGCCTGAATGGGTTGAGGGGTGTGGTATGTGCAACCGTGGGGTCCTCTGAAAAGAAAATGCTTGGTCCTGGGGAGGTGAGAGTATCTAAATCCTCCACCAAGACAGAGGCACCTGAAATGGCTAGGGAGGGGGCTTCTGTCCCTTGGCATCTCCGCTGGCTGAGCAGCACTGGGATGCTCTGCCTCTTACCAAGGAAAAGGTCACCCCCACACTCCATCCTCCAAAGCTGAGGACTGAGGTTGGTTAATGGCGTGTTCTGGAGTTTCCCTGGCTGGTGTCCTAAAAGCTGGTCAAGGAAGGAGCCTTGATCCCTCCGTCACGGGCTGAGTCCGTTTGGGGATGCAGGCGGCAGGGGTGGGCAGAGGTGCCCTGCTGTTGACTTTTCTCACTGAGAACGGCGCTGCAGGACGGTGCCATGTTAAAGGGTGCTTATCAGAACGTAAGCAGAGACCTCTTACAGCCGGCCGCTTCCCTTCCCAGCCTCCCCTTCTCTGGGAGCACTTCTGAGGACATGGATCCTTCTAGGAAGAGCCTTTGGGAGAGAGTGTCCTGATTGTTGGGGTACAGGCATATCTACTGTCCAGCACCACAGTATTCATATATAGGACACAGCCTCCACGGCTAGAACCTGACTGGCACACAGGGCAAGCATTGGGTCAGCAGTCTGGACTCGGTGGTTCTGGTAGAATTGGGTAGAATTGCTCACTCTCTTCTGGGCTCACCATTTCTGAAGTCCCAGTGGGTACATAAGGTGTATGGGTGTGTGGCGGCATTGGCCTCTGGGTCTCGGGTCACCCCATGATGGTAGAGGCAGAAATGAGCAGTGTTTTTCTAAGTGCTGGTGGACACCACACTGCTGACCGCCCGAGGGGCAGCAGAGCAGAGCAGGTGGCCCAGCTGAACTCGGCATCCAGGAGAGTGAACCCTTGGCTCTGGGGCTGCTCTGAGCAATCAACGTAGCAGAGGCCTGGTGATTCAGAGGGGTCCCATCTGCCTACTGCTCCAGGAAATCTAGATACAGATCACTCCCAGGGAGGAGGAGCCAGCTCTTCCCCTCCCCCTCCCAAAATCACACAGCACCCTGTCTCCTGCACTCTGCTGTGTAGGGTGAGGACGGAGTGGGGGGGCAGGCCCAGGGAGTCTCAGAGAGCAAGGATCCTAGTGCTCCCCAAGACCTGACCCAGAACGGTCAGTGACGGCCTTGTACCAGGTATCCCCCCCCTAGTCCCGTGGACTATCGGTCCCCGGTGTTACCTGCAGCATAAGACCATCTGGGGCCTCTGCAGCCAGACATGGTGTGTGGGCTCACAGAGCCCTGCTTTGCTCTGAGGAGTGGAGAGGCCCTGCACACACAGAACAGCAACCTTAATCTGGATGCAATTAGAGGAGACCAGCCAAATACCCTGTGGCAGCTGTTACCCCAGGATTATTCCCAGCCAGCAAAAGGCATTAGGGTGATAATTCAGTCATTAGACTTCTAGCCTTCCCACCGCCAGGACATACAAATCACGGGTAATCAGCCCGCACACCATCTCTCGGCCACAAGGCTTATTTAACCCATTTTTTAAAATGACAATGCTATTGACCAAGCACGCCTGTGTGCGCATGCCCTGCCGCTAATGCTGACGACATCCCCTAATGTCATTAGGGCTCTGGTAAAGAAGGACATCTTTGGGGTGCGTGTGCGTGTGTGTGTGTGTGTGTGTGTGTGTACTAACACTGGTGAAACATGCCCACATTGGAAAGGGTCACTTACTCTCCACGTGGAGGGGACAGTGTTGGGGGAGGGGGCAGCAGCAAGAGGTTGGAGTAGGATGTGTGCTCTCCTGCCTGGGCCAGTGTCCTCACTGGGCACAGAGAAGACGCTGCTTCCCCAGACAGCTCTGCCTCCAGGTGCCAGCCAGGAGGCCTGGCTCACCTCTGCAGACAGAGCTATGTGGTTCGGGAACAGCTGGGGACACGGAGGGAAACAGGCTAAATTCAGGAGGGGAAGATTTTGGTCTTGACTGAGTTTTTGCAACAAGTGGTGTGAAGCCCTTGATGGACAGGAGGGCAGCAGCCCAGTGGAGGGTCACCCCGAGCTGTTGCCTTTGATGGCTCTGGGCATGGAGAGGGTACGGCAAAAGGAAATGGGGAGAACTGTAGGCTGTGTCGGGAGTCAGCTCCCGAGCGGTTCCTCTGACCTCTTCCCTGCATTCCGTGTTTTCTTGTGCTGAGAAAGCAGCGTGCGGAACTTGGAGCCCACACTCATTCTAGGCGAGTGTGCTGCCACACTGGGCGACACACCTGACCCGTCTATTTCGTGTTTGACAGAATTAATTCAGGCGGAGATCAGCCCCTCACAGTTGCAAGAGTCTACCTGTGGCCTCCCCTCTGTGTGGGCTCCTTTCCAGTGTAGTCAGGCTGGGGTTGTGAGGGACACCCTGGGCTGGCCACCCAGCGGGAAGGAGCCTGGCAGAAGTCTCTGGAGGTCACCCTGCCCAGGAGGGTGGAAAACTTATGCAGGGATATAGCCTGGGTTCATGACGGGCCAGGGCCCACCCAGCTGGGCCACCGAGGAGGGAGGAGGACGCAGGGAAGCTGGATAGCCTGAGGCTAGACTTGCCAGATCCCTGGAGTCCCTGAAGAGCCGAGCAGCCTTTGGACTTAGTCTTGTGTTTCTAAAAGGCTGCGATGCATTTTTGTCCTGCACTAACCTGGTCTAGAAGGAACCACCCCAAACCTAAAGAAGCCAGTGTCCTCCAGAGCTTACCTGGCAGGGAGTGAAGGGTTCCCCTAGCCACTTCCTCACCCATAAAAGGAGAGCAAGGTTCTCCATCAGGGAAACTGCTCTGGGAACTTGGATGTAAAGGCTGCCACAAGAGCGGCAAACCACGGTCCAGGGACCTCACCTGCCACTCAGGGAAGAGCCCACTGGCCTTAGCCTTCCACAGCGGTGACCAGGAGGGGCTGACTACTCCCATCGAGTGCTCCCCCGGGTCTGGAATCTGCAGACCCACGCCTCTCCCACGTCACTGCCTCCTGTGTGTCCTCTGCAGAGGGCAAGCCTCTGTGCCACCCACACCTTCTGTGAAGAAAAGCGAGCCACAAAGCCACCTCGTCGGGCTTGGCCTGCGCCTGTCTGTGCGCATGCGCACGTGCTCTTGCGTGGCCGGCCTCGCCCACAGCGGGGAAGATCCTTCCATGAGGACTCCGTGCTTCTTCAGCAGCTGCATGCAGATACCTGCCACCACCAGGCCTTTAAACACATTGCATTCAGTTCCAGGTGGGAGGATAGCACTTCCTGCTCTCAGAGGTCAAGTCACGTGACTGTCTTTCTTCCACACTTGGAGGATAAGGAAGACAGCCTTTTGTGTGTCTTGTTTTTAAAGTAATGAAATATCCCCATTGCTGATGTCTACAGCGAGTGATTCGGTTTCTCTGTTGTGTTTTTTTTTTTTTTTTGACCTTCCGGTCAAGGTCAGGACTGGTTACCATGACCCTTGTTAATCCTGACTCTCGTGGATTCCACACAAAATAAATAAAATAGTATTGCCACACACATGGTCGGACGCCTTCAGAGAAGCCTAGTGTGAGTGGTGGGTCAGACAGACCAGGTCGGGCCTTTAGATGTGGCAAGCCTGCCTAGCTCCGTGGCTGCCCTGAGATCACTGGGGTGCAGAACCAGAAGGGTTGGTCAGCAGGCCCTGCTCTGGGAAGGCCAGGGACGTGGCCCAAAGGTCATGCTGGGCCTGGCAGTAGAGAGAAGTAGCTGGGAGAACTCGGGAATGCTTTATGGGCCTCGGGACCATTAGCTGGGAGTCCATGGATCCCCGGCTACCCAATGCCTGGGAACTCTTAACGGCTTTTGACAGGGCCTTAGATGCCTGGCTCCTATTTCGAGAAAAGCCCAAGTCATCCTGTGTGAACTTCCTTTGGGAGACAATCGGTGTATTGAAACTTGGTGGGTGCAGGCTGGGTGTTTAAAGGGAAATTCAGTCATCACCACTGGGATCTTGCTGTCTTATCAGCCCTGGGAGCCAGTCACAGATCATGAACCTGGGGTTATGAGAAGGTACTCAAGGGTCTGTCTGGGTTCTGTGGAAGTTTCTGGAACAAATGGGGTGGGAACTCTGGCCTTCACCTGAAGCACCCGTTGGAACTTTGAGCTCCTTCCACGTGGCTTGTGTGTATACTGGTGTGCCCTACAGAGACTAGAAGGGCCAGGGGGTGAGTAGCCTGATGGTCCCATGTCCAGAGTCTGCCCTCCTTTTCTACCAGTCTGTCCTTGGTGTCCTTCATGCCCAGTGTGCCCTGCTGAAGATCGGATGGTGCCAGCCAAGCCCAGAGAGTCAGCTCACCAGGGTGCCAGGGGCTAGTTAGTTCCCAGTGGAGAAGCCTCTGTCCACTTGGAAGCCAAACTCTGCTGTCACTGGAATCTGAGGTGCTGGTGGTGACCAGTGGCCAGAGGGACAGGAGGTAACCAGACAGGCTCTCCCAGCCTCAGCATCTCTGAGGGTGGCATGGAGCCAAGGAATAGGAGTCACTTCTCAGGGAGGGAGTCCTAGGCCAGTCCCACAGGGGGCTGAGGCCAGTGGTTACCCCCGTTTTGAGCCACAGATTGGACAGTCATAGCCCACTGAAAGGATAGACATATGTGGTACAGTCCTACACGCGGAGACTCAAATGGACAAGGTCACCCACACCTCTATGCCTTCGGCGAGGCAAACCTTGAACTCCCCATCCGTACAGCACCTTGGGACCCCCTCTCCTGCAACCCCGAGCAGTAATGTTTATTACCTACCTCCCCGCATCCCAGCTAAGTCTCATCTCGGCCCTGTCTCTCCAGAGCCGTCCTGGTTATAAGGGCTCTCTCCCCCATTGCCTCGCAAGCCAGGAGTCCATAAAAGGTGACCATTCACAAAGCATACCCTGAGCCCCCCACTGACCCCTTGTTGTCACCGAGCCACCCTTTTTTAAGCCCAGGTTCTGTCCGTGCTTTATCTGGGCTCTGGTGCCCAGGCACCGCCACACCTGTGTCCCACCCTGGCAGAGAAAGGGTGTCTCAGCAGATCCTTCATGATGAGGAGACCCCATCTTTTTCTATTACTGAGCAACTGCCTCTAAAAGGACCAGACCAGAGGACACCTGTCACTGGCCTGACCTGTGACATCCAGAGTCTATAGCATTCCTTCATTTCAGAAGGGATGGCTGGTTCCCCACCTCTCCTGTGTCCTCCTCTCTTTGCATCTCAGGAGAGTTACAGTTTCCTGGGTCCTGTGTGTGTAAGCTGGGTAAGGAGGGGATGCAGTGATTTAAGCCACATGTAAAAGTTGCTTATATTGAAACGGGAGCGGAGGTGTCAGGCCAGACTCTTCTGGTTCTCCGGTCCCAGGCAGAAGGCGATGCGTCATGTTATCAAGGATGACAGAGACTTCTGAGTCCGTGATGCTGAGAAGAGGATGCAGGAGGACACAAGAGTCCCCAGTTGGGACTCTGGCCAACCACCCTCTGTCACAAAATTGGAGTGCCCACTGAGCTGAGACACATTTGGGAGAAAGTTCCCTTTTTCCTGGCCTTAAGCAGCCATTCACAGATGCAATAGAAAAAGACATCAAGGCCAGGGGTCTCCTGGCTGCAAGGCAATGGCACCGCACAGCATAGCAGTGGGAGCGGCAAAGGGCCAGGAAGGGACCGGCCCTCCTGGTAGGGTGAGAGACCAGGGCTTTGGTGGGGGGTGGTTCAATTAAGAGCTGTGGCTAGCACGCAACACCATCTGCAGGGGGGAGCAGAGGAGGAGAGCAGCGCATAGTTAACAGAAGACACCAGAAGGTAAAGGGCAGCTTAGTGAAAAGGAAGGCTGCGAGGGAGACAATGTTGCTAAGTGTTCGTTGCAGAGGGAGTGCCCACGAGTGCGCACTCCACACAGCTTCTCTTTTAGAGAGCCCTGGACAGAGACTGGTGCCCGCAGGAGGCACTGCCAGCGGGGGGCAAAGGGAACCTACAGGTTATCCTGTCCTAGATACATCCTGTCCATCTTCTCAGTACAAGCTCTGAGTGTGGCTCATCCCGGCCCAGGAGAGGTTGATGCCAATGGAGGCTCCACCCACTAACCCACAAGGTCCACCCACGTGTAGAGATGCTAGGTGAGGACCCTGGCTTCTAAACTCAAACTGCTTCCCCATGTTTCCCTCCGAGAGGGAATCCAGTTTACTTAAAAAACTGAACTGTGTTGAGGTCCGCCATTAGCACATTAGTCTCAGGGAGGCGGTGGAAGGACGGATCAATCTGCATGACAAGCCCAGTCTGAGACCCTCTCTTCTGCCTGCCTCCTGCCACCATTGCTGTAACAACAAGGCACAAAGCCCACAGACCACCCGGGTGTTTCTCAAAAGCAGGCTCAGGTCTCTTCCACCAGAAGCTTAGGCTCTCATTTCCCCAAAGCCAACACCCTGGTGGAGTCCTGGGAAACGTCCAGCTGTGCCAAATGTTTCATTTAGATGGCGCATTCCCCCACTCTCGCGTCTTTCTGTTTGATCGGCTGCACACAGGACTGCCTGCCTCAGGCACACAGGCGTAACCAAGTTTCAGGGGTGTGATCAGTGTCCCTAAAATGGGGAGTGGGGCTGGTTGCACAAGTGTCCAGGGGGCCTGAATGCTTCTAGATGAGATCTGCAGTTCCACCAGGGATGGGATCCAGGTAATGGGATCCTCTGCAGGGAGGCTGGAAGTGAAGGTCCTGCTTCCTGTCTGGGCTCCCCCTTCTCCTTTCACAGTGGCCATTGGTGCCCCCCCCAGGATGCTGAGCAAAAGACCACAGCCCTCCCCTCAAGACTCGGGCATAGCGCAGTTTCTAGGGCATCCCCATAATTCCACTATGGCTCACTAAACGAGCCTGGTCCTGGGATTTCTGCTCAGAACCTCTATACTGAGAGAGATGAGTTTGTGTGTGTGTTGGGGCAGAGCGGGTTACAAGGAGCACTGGGTCTCTCCAACCCCCTAGTTCCCAGAGTTCCATAGAGCTCACTTCATTGAGGGAGCTAAGCAGGAGGAGTGCTTTACCAGGAAGAGGTCTAGATGGGTTACACCAGCCTCCTTTGCCCCTCCTCAGTTCCTGTCCACTTGATGGATGCCAGTCACACTTCTGCACAAGACAGAGAGCATGCTGGGATTCAACAGCTGTTCAAACCTGCAAGGCCTGGACCTCTTACTAGCCCTGGCTTCTGGGAAGGGTCAGGCAGGGTCTGCACCCAGAGCCCTATCTGAGCTGAGGGCATAGGATGGTACTTGGACACAGAGAGACACAGCATATTCCTAAGAAATCTTCGGGGGCTTTTCTAGGCTTCCACAGAAGAGTCTGCCTGCCCCCACCATCCACACTCAGCTCTGCAGAGACCCTGGTGGTGGCTTCTGATTTCATACCCAATGTGTTCATCCTACCTTGCCCATCATCACACAACCCACCCCATGGCCACTGTGTGCAGGGTGTCTACAAAGTACGGAGCAGGGATCCTGAAAGCCGGAGTGTGTAGGGCAGCAGGGGGACTGGGCCTTCTTGAGTTGGGAGCCTGGGGAGAGGACTCAGCCAAGGTAGCACAGGAGGAGAGGAGGAAAGGAGAACCATCAATCTAATCATAACAGGTGCATTTTGGGTAAGTATTAATAACTCATGATGCAAGGAATTGGGGAGAATCTAATTACAAGGACCCTGCATAAGCCTTCAACACTGAGAGGAAAACCACACTGCTCTGGGGCCCGAAGGTATCCATAGACCTCCCCTTCCAGGAGGAAGCCAGGCCTTTGACTCCAACCCTCTCTGAATCTGCCTAACCCTGTTTCTAAGCTCCACCTCAGGAACCAGCTGCAGCCAGGATATCCTGGCTCCAGAGGACCTTCCCTGTCTGTCTGTCCTTATGGAACCCAACATACACATGGTGCTTCTATTCCTGCAGTCACAGAAAAGAAACACCTTGGGCCTCAGAGTGCCAGGTGTCAGGAGCTGCCATCGCCTGTCCCTGGGAGGGATGAGAATCTGGGCAGAGCTGCTGAGTGACCCGTCAAACTGGACCTCTTTCTGCCCCTGCATCAGGTCGTCTCATACACCAAGGGGTTTTAGGCAGCTATCTTGAGAACCATCCTCATGGACTTTGGGGTTGGGCCTGTGCCTGTCCTCATGGCGTGGACAGTGTCAGCCCACGGGGTCTCTTCTCAGGCAGAAGCACAAACATCCTTAAAATTGGAACTATGGTCGCTCATAAGAGGCAGGGGTATTCTTTGGCTCAGATAGCAGGATAAGCTGGGGACAAGAAGCCTGGACAAACAAGCCAGCCCCAGAGCCTCCTCGGTCAACTGATGCTTAGCCTGGCATGGCTCTGGCTCAAGCTCTGCCTCAGCCCCTGGGGATGAAGCCTGTACTGGGGAATACCGGCCTTCTGCGTCTGAAGAGTGGAATGGTGGGTGCATCCTTCTTTGAGGCAGCCTCCAACACCTCACAGCAGGTAATCTTCAGGGCAACACTCACAGGAGGACACATGGGAGTATTCAAAAGACCTTGAAAATATCCAACCGCCATTGACTGTGCCCCTGGGAATGACGAGCAGGGAGCTCACCAAACTCACAGAGTGGCCTTGGAGATCACACCTGCCCTCTCTGGGTCTCAGATGCCACCTTTGTATAAGAGGCATACTTGTGCTTGTGGCAGCCTCTTGGTTGTTTGCAGAATAATAAATTAATAAACTAGGGCCCTCCTGAGGGGTCAGCAAATACTGTCTGATTGGAGGAATAGCACCATCAATATGGACACATGCCAGGGTACACAGATCATAAAAGACACAGAGATATGTTGATAAGATTGGCCTTCAGGCATGGAATCTGCTTAAAGACCCCTGGGGGCTGGGGGTGTAGCTCAGATGGTAGAGAACCTACCTGGGATGCCCAAAGCCCTGGGTTTGATACCCAGTGCCCATGAACTAGGGAGGAAGGAGGTGGGGAGTGCACCTCTAATTCCAGCAATTGAGAAGTAGAGGCAGGAAGATCAGAAGCTCAAGATTATCCTTAGCTTCATATCAAATTTGAGACCACGCTGGTCTATATAAGACCTTGTCTGAAGAAAAAAAAAAAAGATTAAGAACCCCCCCCAACTCCCCGACCGAGTCTGTTCGCAGATCATCAAGGGAGACTGGGGAAGATGGGAGATGCTTTCTACTCTCAGCCAAGCCTAGGAAGCATCTACATATGGACAGTAATGGCACCTGGCTCTCCAACTTGCTTCTAGAGCACAGAGAACGAACTCATAGCTTGTCCCCTGTGCCCACTTTCAGGGATATCTTGTGGCAGCCAGGGGACTAGAGTCTGAGTCCTTGAAAAGCGCCCTGGAGAGAGAGAGAGAGAGAGAGAGAGAGAGAGAGAGAGAGAGAGAGAGAGAGAGGGGCTGGATGAATTTCTCCCTAAGTGTCTCCATCTGTTGCTAAAATTCTTTCCCGGGGGACCCATAAACAACATCTACCCCTCCTCCTAAGCAGGCAGGATCCCACTGAAGTTCTCTCTGGGGAACCAATGAGTTTATTGGGTTTTCTAGAGAGCACAGACGAGGGGTTACCTCAGGGGTGTGGGTGTTCCTCCCCCAAAAGCCAGCACTGGGAAATCTTTCCTTAGAAGGGACGATGGCTTTCCCACAGCTACATAGATAGAGCTCGCCTCCCTTAGTCTTCCTCGGCCTATATACCCTAGCCCTTCCCACGCACAGTTGGGGTGGTGCTGCATGCAGCATTAGGGAGCGGCTGGATACTCAGGTGACCCTGCCCGGCCCTTAGGAGGGTGGTATAAACCACCAACAAACCCAGCTGAGACGATCTTTTGCAAGTGAACACAACCAAACTCCCCAACGTGGCCATTGTTTGGCTAGGAGGCTTGTCAAAACACAATACTGTCCCACGCCTCCATCACCGCATGCTGAGGCAATCTGATCACAGGCGTGAGAAGGGGTGTGACCGGGTGCAGGGTCGGGAAGTCTGTGTGCACGGGTCATCCTTCTCTGGCAACCTTTGGCCATCCGTACCTCTAGGGTGTCTCTCAGATGAGCAGAGGGGGCAGAGTGGGGAATGGTGTGGTCGCTCAGCTCCAGTTCATAGTCAAGCCACTGCAGGGACAAGGGTTCTGCCCAGCAAGGGGTGAGGACACAGAATGATAGAATGGGAGATCCCTCAGACCTAGAATGCCACCAGAGCCCGACCCAGCCAGGGACACTGCCACCCTCTATGACTCTAAGACATTCAGGTCTCCATTGGTGCCATCCTGTGCCCAGAGAACCGTCCTCTGGCTGGTGGCGGGGGCGTAAGAGCAAGAAGGCCCTGGATATAGACTGATCCTTCTGCTGAGTGATGCCGGTCCCAACAGGGGCAGAGTCTCACATGTGATGTCATTATGTCTCCCCTAAACTGATTTAGTTCTCAGCCAAGGGGCAGAGGTGTCAGAGTTAGCAAGTGGCCTTGATGGGCTTCCGGAGTGGCCACCAGGGGAAGGACCTCCCTGGAGCCTTGTAGGGACTGAAAGATTCTTAGGAGGAGGGGGATCTAATGCCCTGATTGGGGTGGGGGGCTGCTGGTTTCTGGCTTCTATTTTGAGGAGAGCCTTAGAGACATGAAGAGTGACAGGGACTCCTGACCAGGTACCCCATGCAGGGGGAGGGACAGACTGGAGCCCCAAGCCAGCAGACTGGAATGCATTGGGGCCTTGGTTGGCAGAGCTCACTGGCTGCCGGCCAGCAGCCCCCACCCCCACCTCAGCCATACACAGAGGTGAAGGACAAGACCTCGGCACCGACAGCAGCCATCTCGAAGTCCAGCTGCCACCTGCCCTCAGGAAGAGCTGGAGAGCCAGAATAGGAGCTTACAGATCGTCAGCACTGGTGAACACAGGAGACAGGATCCCAGGGTGGCATTAGCCTACAAAATGAAGGGCTAGGAACACACCTGGACATATAGAACCTAGACGAGAATTCTCAGTCTCTCCTCGTCACGGCCATGAGAGGGAGGGCTGTTTTCACCCCCATCTCCCAGATTGGGAAACTAAGGTACAGAGAGACTAAGTGATTTGCTGTGGTGGTGCCCTTGGCTAGCTGGATTCAAATCGGGGCAGATTTTCAGCACAAGAACAGGCGTCCCTAGAAAAACTGACCATTCCTGGGACCTAGACCCTAAGGGAAGGCAGCTTTCGTGAGGTCACCTGAAACTGGAAGAAGAAATGAGACCATCCCCACTGAAGTTCAGGCTGGGATCCCCAGGGAGTAAGAGAGAGAGGTGTTCAGGTGGGCATGGAAGACCGAGCAAGAAGCCTGGAGGCCTGCTGTCTCTGTCCCCACATATCAGACGGCCCAAGAGACAGCCTCAGGGACCAGAATAGCGCAGTCAGATGGAGCCCGGAGTCGTGGCTCCAAGCTCAGATCTTAGGAATGACAGCCATCCCTGTGCCTCAGTTTCCTGTCTATACTGGATGCAGATAGGATACAGGGTAGTCAGGGAGTGAGTGGCTGCCAACTTAGAGTTGGAGACAGACTCTGGACTAGTGCCAGCTCAGGGTCCTGACCCCCCCCCATTGGGCATAAGATGTAAGGGAAGATAGGCAGGGCAATCCATGGAGCTGCCATGGGGGTGGAGGGGCTATTCCTACCCTGGTCTCTGCTATCTCAGGTCCTTGAACCTTCTATTCTGTTTTGTAATTGGTTCAAGAGGCCCAGCTGCTTTTCCTTCCTCCCTCCTTATCACTAGGACTTCCAGCTCTGCTACAATGGCTGATTGTGCTCCTCCCGGGTGCGGCAGAACTGCTGGACACCCCCCAGCCCTCTCTCTTTCTTTGATGGCTTTAGGACTATAATGGATCCCATTGTGATTCATTTTTTTCAGGTGACGGAGTGGCCCCTTGAGTCGAAGGGCAGTGGGGGCTTGGGAGAAAGTGGCAGAGGAGCCCTCACCCGACCCTGAAGGTAACCAGGGAGGTGAGAGGAGCTTCAGAGTGTGACTGCTCCTCTCTTTTGGAGGCGTCTTGCTTCCTGACTGATTTAAATGTTCAGTTTCTCCTTAGGCAAAATGTTTCTTTTTTTTGTTTTTTTTTTATTCAGTTTTGATGACCTAGAATAAGTTGGTAACTATCATCCCCACCGTAGCAGAGTTGATGGAGATTCTTCTGGGTAGGAAGCGGCAGAAACAGTCAGATAATACCTCTGGGGCGTCGCCTGCTGCTGTGGGAGTTAGCGTCCGTGTCCTGAAGTCAGCGACTTGGACTAGTGCTGGTCCAGCCCCTGTGGACCTGGTGCCTCGTTCTGAGGAGGCCAGCTCTGTACTCTGTAAATAGGTCAGGTGGAATCCAGCCAGCCAGGGGGTGTGACCACAAGCAGAAGCACTGGCTGGACCTCTTGAGCTATCTCCGGTCACTGGCCTGACCCGTGGAGAGAGTTATTCTTCCCCCCCCAGAGTTCTAGGTGCCACCTGCTACTTCAGCTCAGCCTGGGGCACTTCCTGCCTCCCAAGGCTTCTAGAGAAAACCCCACAGGGGGATTTCTCAGAATGTGTGCTGCAGTTGCTGCTGCTGGGAGGGAGTTGGCAATGACCCAGAGGACTTGGCAGGGGCCCTGGTGGCTTGGCCAGAATAGGGCAACCATCCAGGTCCCCGTGCCTGGTGCAGGAGGGAAGAGACTGCCACCGACTTCTGCCTCCCTGTTCCCTGGTGCCTGTCGATGAGGGAGCCTCTGCTACTGGCCAACCCCGGCTAACTAAGAGCCTGGTGGAAGAATTTAACATCATGCCCGGGACAGAAAAAGCAGAAGAAAGCAATATCTTCGGGGACTTGGTATTGATCAGCTCCTCCTTCTTTGTCTGCTGGGTTCACTGGGCCTTCTGGTATGGTTACACTGAAGAAAGTAAACTTGCTCATGTGTACCCTCAACTCCCTGCCAGCAGGCATGAGCTAGGAAACCTTCCTACAGCCCTAACTGCTAAACCTCCGCACCCAAAGAGGACGCTGAGGCCAATGGGATAGAGTGTCCTCCTGCTAGACATGCTTTGAGTGAGGAGCTCCTATCAGACTACAGGACAGGCAGGGAACAGGCTTTTCAGGAGGGTCTGTCTGTCTTGGATACAGGGACAGGCTCAGCCTTTCATAGACAGGGCATATAATCGGGGAACCGATGGGAGGTCTCTGTAGTCGCTCAAGGAAAGGACCCAAGAGTCGATGAGCTCCCATCTGTAAGCAGCACAGGGAAGCTCAGGAGGCTCAGGAGCCCAGCAGGCTCAGGGTCTACCAGGTGACATTGGAAAGCCCTGAAAGCTCAGCTTAGACCTGTGGGAGCTGCTGCCAAGAGGGGTCCAGGGCCTGAGGGAGCCAGGAGACCTGTTTGTATCATGCCAGAGCTGCTAGATGGAGCCATGCATGATGAGGCAGGGGACTGGCCCAAAAGAAGGCTTTTCAGAGTAAATACCCAGGAACCTCTTACTTCAGTTCATGGCCAACTGCAGACAGATGGCTCAAACAAAGTGTGGAGCATACAGTGGTGTCTGGGGGCCACCACGGCAGGCGGTGCCTGCTGGGAAGGCCTCCGAGGGGAGGCTGCTCTCTCGCTGGTGAGAGATATCTCAGCACTTCGTTATAGTTACGTTGTTTTCAGGAGCGTGACCACGGACCACCTCTGCGGAGCCCAGAGCTGGTAGGCCACCTGCTGTCTTGCCTCCTTCATATTTTTTTAAAGATCAATGTATTTTGTCTTATGTATACCGGCATTTCTCCAACATATATGTGCAGCGCGTGTGCGCGCCTGGTGCCTGTGGAGGCCAAACGAGGGCATCCTGTCTCCTGGGGCTGAAGTTACAGATGTTGGTGAATCACCTTCTTGCTGCTGGGTATGGACTCCAGGTCTTCTGTAAGAGCAGCAAGTGCTCTTTACTCCCGAGCCGTCTCTCCAGTCCCTGGGGAGTTCACTTCATAGTCTCACCATTTTCAAGTGTCTATTCAAGACACCCATGCACATCCAGGGTTGCACGGCCGTCGCCTGTCTACCTGCAGACCATTCCCGTCACCTAAAAGGAAACTTGTCCCCATGGGCCGTCCGCCTTGTTCCCACCACTCTTCGGCACCTGTCAGCCCACGTTCTGGACAGTTCACACCCTGCGTCTTCTTGTTCAGCTTCTTTTGGAGGTGGGTGTGTGGCCTATGCATGGACACGTGTTTGTGTGTTGGTGCACAAGTGTGTGGAGGCCAAGGGTCAATGTCCCATGTCTCCATTTGTGTTCTCCTCTCATGTCAGATTGGGCAAGACTGGTTGACCAGCATGGCCAGTGATTGCCATGCTTCGCCTCCCCAGCATGAGGATGACAGATTTATGTAGGTTCTGGGACTCCGAACTCAGGTTCTTCTACTTGCGTGGCAAGCCCGTGGCCGAGCCAGGTCCTCTGTGGGTTGATAGTGTTGATGTCTTTGGTGCACCACATGCGTGCCTGCTAAGCACAGAGGCCAGAAGTCAGCTTTGGACCCCCTGGAACTAGAGTCACAGATGATTGTGAGCCCCCTATGCGGTACTGGGAATTGAACCTGGGTCCTCTGCATTAACAGTTAATGTTCATAACCATAGGGCCATCTCTCCAGGATTATTGCTTTTGCTCCTTTTTGCTGGTCTTGTTTTTTGCTTGCTTGTTTCTGAGACAGGGCTTTTCTGTGTAGCCCTCACTGTCCTGGAACTTGCTCTGTAGACCAGGCTGGCCTCAAACTCAGAGGTCCACCCGTCTCTACCTCTAGAGTGCTGGGGCTAAAGGCGTGTGCCACCACTGCCTGGCTGCTTTTGTTCTTAGTTTGCGGTTCTGGGGGTGGAATGGGCCTTGTACAAGTGCTCCACCACAGAGCCACTTCCCAGCCCCTCCTGCGGCATTTTTTAGAGACGTGAAAAGAGCCAAGAGAAGACACTCGGACTTTGGGGAAGGCAGGAAGGGCCTGGAACCTCTAGTGAGTTTGACTCTGTGTGAACTGTGTGTTTCCAGCTGTATCTCCTGCCTCAGCTTCCTTAACTGTAGAATTCGTAAGAGTGCCTACAAGAGGGTCACTATGGGGACAGCTGAACGTAGTGTCTGTCACTGGGAGTCCCCAGGCATTTCAGGATCTAGTGTTCCAGGGTCAAGGGTCAAGCTGATATGGGGCAACAAAGAACTTGAGCCTGATTCTCTGGTGGGTACGGTGCACAGGGGTGACTTTACACAAAACACACACCTGTTCCAAGGCTACATCTGCCCCATCTAGCTTTCAGAACATTGAGCCTCAGTTTCCCCACCTATGGAATGACTTCTAAGAGCCCACGGCAGAGACGGGGGGGGGGGTGGCACTTAAGAAGATGTTTTCTATTGCACAGCTGTGGGCCAGGGCGAAGGAGCTAGAAGACGTTCACGTTCAGGGTAGCAGGGCATGAAGCGAAAGTTTATACCCGGGGCTGGCAGGAAGGGCCTGGAACCTCCACTGTGTCCTCTGGCTACCAGCAAGCTTTAAACAGGTGGCTGGATGCCTCCCGTCCCGCCTCCCCTTCCCAGCCATCCATCAGCTCAGCTATTACTGTCCAGAGCCAGCTCGCGGCTGTAAACGCTCCGAGCACCCCCCCCCCCCAAGTCACCCAGGTTTTATGTTGTAAGAACACTGTGGGGCATCTCAAACACACCGCTAATGACAGGCATCATGAAGCAATAAAAGTGATAGCGCTGGTGGGCGGGGGCTGGTCCGTGTGGTGGGGGACCGGCGGGAAGGGCTGGGACTGCCATCCCGGTCCTGGCTCCCCTGGCGGCTGGCTGCAGGAGCTCTCTGAGAATTGATTAGTGTTGGACGTGCTAACCTTTTTGCTCTTGAAAAATTGCTTTTGAGCAGCTGAGGCAATAAAAGTAAATTGATTCGGAGAGGACGAGGATGAAATTTGCGTTAGGTGAGGAGCAGGAGATAAACGCCCGCCTGTGATGTCAGCACAGCCACCCCCAGACCGGGATCGCCGGAAGGCAACCCTGGGGAAGGGGCAGTTGGCAGGGCATGGCCTCTGCACCGTTTGGAAAACCAACAGCACGGAGAGCAGCGGGGGAGAAATGAGAAACAGGAAGAAACTGAGAGAGAAGAACCTGGGCCAAGGGATGGAGCCAGAAGGGGTCGGAAGAGACACCGGAGGCCCAGTGGTGAAGAGCAGGACGGAGGAGACTCAGAGAAACCGCTGGCCACTGTCCTGTCTGTGAGTGCCCAGGAAGTTTTGTGCTGTCCCCATTTCACAGAGCAAGGGAGTCCCAGAGAGATTGAAAAGCCACCCAAGGCCATGTGGAGCCTCTCTGAAGTCAGGCTGGGGCTTCCGGAGGGAGGGAGCCTTTCCCACGAGCTGTGGCAGTAGGGTGGGGTGTTCTTCAGTTTTGGGGTATGCAGGCACAGAAGACTGGCATCATGGCAGGGGGACGGGGTGCAGAGTGACTGGGACCCCATCCTGCCAGTCCCGGCTTGTCCTCGCCCCTCCCTGAAGCTCTGCCCTGTCCTCACACAGGGGCCTGGTGGAAGGACCACCGCTCCTACCTGCAGGAGCTGAGATAGCACACCGTGCTAAGGCCTGCTGCTGACTTGGAACCCCGCACAGCTGGGCCCAGCACTGCAGAAAGCTATGTCTCCCTTCTAAGGCTGTTCAGAGCCTGCTTCCATGACTTCGGTGCGAACCATTCTCCAAGTTCTGGGCTGCACACCTGCACTTGGTACTCTTGAGGTTTGAAGCCGCTGATGCTGTGGTTTTTGCATGTTTGAATAGATGCTAAATGGGTCTGTGTCCCAATTGTTTTATACCCTGCTAAAATGCAGGGTCCCACAGGGAAGAGGGACCCAAACAAGCCAAGTGACAGCAACAGCCTTGGACTCCACGGGTGGTGGGTGGTGGCCGCTGGGTCTGGGAGGAACAGGCCCCACCCAGCTTAGGCTAATCCATCTCCCTCTGTGTGGGTGCTGGCCTGTGGCCACCTAGGGACTCCCCCAGCAGCTCCAACAAGGGGCCTCCCAGGCAACTCTGGGGCTAGCACTGGGGTTTCCGTTCACCATCTGTGCCTTGACGTTACTGTGTCCTTACCATCACCTGACACAGGCGTATCTCACACACACACACACACACACACACACACACACACACACACACTCCTGGGGGACCTCTCTCTCCTAGGGGCAATGCAGGCCATGGGGGTGGCAGGTTGCTGGGAGACACTCTTGTTGCCAAGGAGACATTGGGGTACAAGCCCCCCTGGGGAGCTGAGACCCATGCTGTGTGAGGGCAAGCAGTGAGGAGGGGAGGGCCTGGCCAGGTAAGGAAGATTGCCACTCCGAGTCTCACCCCATGAAAGCCTCCCCACTGGAATAGGAAAACGGCTGGAAGCCCGTCTGCTCCTCCAGGCCTCGGGGTGAGTACGGGTGCACTTCGGAGAGACAGCAGAGGTGAGTGCCTTCATGTTCCCACTCAACCTGCGCTACCCAGACTCTCCTTTCCTGCAGAAACCCCAGGAAGATGGGGAGAGGCCTCCTCTCCGGGAAGCAGGTGCTTCCTTTCGGGGAGACAGGGGTAGGGTGGCTCCATGGCTTGCCTAGGTTTTATCACTAGTAGCCTGCAAGCTTGGGCTGGAACCAAGGAACCCAGGCCACTGAGATTCAGTCTCTCTTGCTCTTCTTCTGGGCATGTGGAAAGAGGAGGCTGAGTATCAGAGAGCAGGACCTGCCCTGGGCACAGTGCCTAGAAACCAAAGCCCTGCCTGCCTCCCGAGAGGCCTGGACACTGGTCGTGCGTGAGTAAGGCCTGGCACAGTGCCACAGGTGGGGGCGCAGAGGTCGATGGAGTGGGGGAGTTATAGGCAGTGATCTTAGGGCAGGCTGCTAGGTGCAGTTGGACCTGCTCTGCCTGGGCCTTAGCAGTTTCACACCCACCTCCTAACAGCACGGACAGCTGTGGGCAGGGCCAGTGGGGGTAGGCCAGGCTGGGCTATGGTGGACTCTGGTAACAGGGTACCCAGCCAGGAGTGGCCAGGGCAAGAGAGCTACGCACAGTTGGAACTGAGTGCAGACACCACCTACTTCTTCACTGAGCTGGTCTGGGGGCTGGCAGAGGCCACTATGGGAGGGGTCCTGAAAAGTCGCCCCACCCAGCCTATGGCTCCTACCAAGAGATCACAGAAAGTTCCGGCGTGTCTCACTGAACATAGAGGACAATGAGGACTACTGAGACATCAAGAACAATGGCAATGGGTTTTTGATCCTATTGCATGTATTGGCTTTGTGGGAGCCTAGGCTGTTTGGATGCTCACCTTACTAGACCTGGACAGAGGAGGGTTTTCCTTGGACTTCCCACCGGACGGGAGGGAGGGAGGGGGACATGATTGGGGGAGGGGGAGGGAAAGGGGAGGCAGAGGTGGGGAAGAGACAGAAATATTTAATCAATAAATTTAAAAAAAAAAAAAAGAAAGTTCCGGCGTGGATGTTCTACATGCCAGGAGTCCTGTCTCTCAAATGTGGGCAGAGGGGGGGAGCCAGGAGAGCCCTCGTTCTGAGTCATTCAGCGGTTTCCAGGTGGCTGAGATGAAATGCAAATCTCTCTGAGCAGGCTGGAAAAGAGAGGCTGAGAGAGCTGCTCTCAGATGCCAACGGGGCCCCGTGGGTTCCGGCAGCCAGTTTTGTTTTCCTGGGGGCCTTCCCTTTTTAGATAGCTGGACATGCTAGACAAATGATCACTCGGTGGGCCACACCAATGTCAACTCCAGGGACGGAATGACAGCCTCATACCAGGAAGGAAGGATGTCCTGGTGGCATTTGCTGAGGCATGGCAGAGGCATTCCAGGCATGCCACAGGCGGAGCTGAGCCTGCCAGTGTGGAAACAGGTCTGACCTGTATGCTACCATCCAGTGTTCCCCGAGTGCCCGCTGCCCTCACTGGGGACTCCCTGCAAGCTCAGTCGAGGAGGAAGGGCCCTGCTGTCTTGCAAGAAGAAGTGACACGCTCTCTCCCTGGGGAGAAGCATGTGTCACAGGACCAGGTGGTCTTGTCTCATCCCTTTATGCTCCGACCTCTAGTTAGAGCACAGGCTCCAAACTGCCAAAACTCCACTACCCCAAACCACCACTTAGCCGCCGATCGCCAATACCAGTTAATATGGGGGCTCACAAAATATCTGCAGTCTCAAAGGGCCTTTGTGTGACAGGAAACACTCAGCAAAGCAGATCCACAGAGACAGAGAAGTAGACGGACGGGATTTGCCCTGAGGGGTTGGGGAAGCAGGGGAACAAGGAATGGCTGCTAACAGGCACAGGGCTGCTTTGGGGAGCTAATAGAATGTTCTGGAATTAGATTACAGTGCACAGTGCAGCTGAAAATTTACCAAAAACAATTGACTTTTTTTTTTCCGTTCTAGAGAAGAATTCACGGTCTGCTGTCTTACCTCAATAAAGCTGTTGCATGTTTAAGCGTCCTGGGGAAATGTTGCTAAGGCTAGCATCACTGGGTGCATTTGCATCTCTGCCTCATTAAAAATGCGCACACAGAAATGCATCATAAAAAGACCAGCAGGACACACACCGGACGCTAGCACCAGCTTTGTGTGGGTAAAAGAATCATACAACAGTTTATGTGCAAACAGCCAGGGGGCAGGATCAACCCAAAGTCCACTGGCTGTGATGACGTCTAAGGCCAAGCCCCTGGACCAGCCCCTCTTTGCCCGAGGCCAGCCCTCTGACTCACAGCAGAGGCACCAAGCAGCCAGGGTCAGCTCCTCCCTGGGGAGGGAATGCTGCAGGGCCGGCAGGGCAGGCAGGGCAGCAGGCAGGCAGGGTAGGTGTGGTGGGCAGGTTGCCTGTGGGTTCCAGGATAGCCAGCTGCCTCAAGGCAGGTGGAGCTTGGCACCCTCCTTCTTTTAGAGACCTGCCCTAGTAGATGAACCAGTGTCAGCCTCAGCAGGGTTTCCACGTGACTGGCCAGGCAGCAGCACCAACCTAAGAGGAAGATCATCAGGGTTCGCAGGAGGGCCCAGCCCAACTTCTGCTCTGGGCCCTGTCAAGCCCTCAACCCCTGCTCCTAGCTTCCTGACCTGCTCCCTGCACCTTCAACTCCACTCAGAGGACATCCCAGAACCCTCAAGGGTCAGCAGGCCCTTTCCCCTCTATTCCCTGCCTCCCTCCTGGCCTTTGACCTTGTCCTTAGGCCTCTCAGCTTCTACCACTTTTCACTGTTGCCTCCCTGACCAGCTGCCTGAACACACACACACACACACACACACACACACACACACACAGGCTTTACAGATACACAGCGGGCAGATGGATGGACGGACGTGGAATGTGTGATGGAGTCCTGCAGGTCCCCTCTGCTGGCAGGAGGCACTGGTGACCTTGTAAGGCAAAGTGCAAATGGTGGGGTCACCACCACTGCCGGTGCAGCCTGAGTCACTTGGTTATTCCTGGCCAGGAAGCCATCTGAGGTTGGAGTGGAGCTGGGACTAGGAGGCAGAGAGCCTGGGGGAGGAGGGTTGAGGGGGGTGTGTGGTGAGGACCATTAGCAAAGGCCTTCAGCCTTGGAGGGAGCGGGAAAGTGTCAGAGGCTGGGGTAGGGGCTCCCAAAGGCAGTGGGTTAACCCCTGAAGCCCCCAGAAGGCAGGAGGCTGTCCCTGGAGTCACTGGATAGAACTCTGGACACAGGGCTTGGAGCCAACAGGGCCTCTATATCACAGGGTCAGTCTCCAGGTCTGGGATAACTAGGGACAGAGATGCAGAGAGTCCCAGTGCCTGAAGCCACTCAACACCCACACAGCCACCAGTGAGCCCCTGCTCAGTCCCCGGCTGTACAGGCAGCAGGATGTGACCACGAATAAGGGCCAGCGATTAGGCTGATAGCACAGTCATCCCAGCCAGCAGAGAGGAAGGGCAGTCCTGCTGTTCCCAGAACCCGAGGGAACCCAGCCTGTCACAGATGTGGCCAGTGGTGTGCACTGGACCGGAAGAGCTGGGCTGGCAGAAGCACAGGCACACTTCAGCACCGAGATATAACTGGAGGTGGTGACGGAGCCCGGAAACCAATTATTTCCTGAGGCTGTGTGTCCTCAGCAGAGTTGCCTCCCTCTCTGATTCTGTAATATGAGGTTAAAAAACATTGATGTCTCAGGGGTTTGTAGGACCTATCAGGGTGACAAGGTGTGAGCTTGGGATCTGTGCCTAACACACACCAGCTGTTATCCTTCTGGGTGGTTGACTAAGTCATGAGTTTCACTGACCAATCTTCTGTCTTCAGGGTCCACCCTTAGGGGTGAGTCTCCTCCAGTCTGCACACTCGGCCCTGATCCCTTTAGATAAGTTGCAACTTCTTATTGATCTGGAAGGTTCTGCCCCAGGCCTTTGTTGACTTCATAGGGCTTCCCCTTCATACTTTGCCTACTGTGTCCCCTCTTCGAGATTTGGTAGCCCCAGAAGAGCCCTTGCCAGTATTATAACCAAGCTGGTGTCTTCCGTGTCCTGGAGGTCAGAACAGGGTGGGTATGTAAGGGTCCACCCCAGCTCCATTCCTGGGCTTCTTACTTCCTGGAGAGGCCTGGCCAGCAGGAAGAGACAGTGAGGAGGCAACCAGGTCTGCTCTGTGGAGTCAGCCCTTCTATTTTCCTCCTTCCTAAAGGGCAGGGGTAGCTGTTGGGAAAATCACTTTAAGCTGTGTTGTTTTGTTTATGCTGCGTTTGTTTAACACCGTGAAGCTGCGATACTTTGCTGGTCTAAAACACCTGATGGTCTAATCAAGATCTGAATGGCCAATTGTGAGTCAGGAGAAAGGCTAGGCGGGGCTGGCAGGCAGAGAGAGTATACAGAAGGAGAAAACTGGGAGGGGGTTTGGAGTAGTAGCCCGAGAAGTAGAAGGACATCAGAGGCGGCCATCCAGGTACACAGACATCCACAGAGAAAGAGTAAGACTTGAAGAAGCGAGAGAACGGGAAGAACACAGAGGCCAAAAGGGAGACAGGGATAATATAAGAAAAGTGGGCAAGACACAGCCAAGCTAAGGCTTGTTTATACTCCGTGTGTGATTCATCTGGGAGCTGGGTGGTGGACCCCCAAAAGAGTCCAGAGAGCATAACATCATATCACTACGGATGGCCACCCTGTGCCCATCACTCAACAGGGCTGAGATCCCTGGAGAATGGAGTCCTTGGGAGATGCTCTGATTCCCCGACCTACATGGACCCCAAGCCGCTTCTCTCAGGCCTTTGGCCTCTGGCATCAGAAGCACGGTGGGCCCCTCGGGGGAGCACGCCAGCTGCTCCACCACTGCAGACCCGGCTGCTCAGGAGGCTGAGGCAGGAAAACACCTTTGAGGCCGGCATCTTGAAGCCGGCCTGGGCAGCATAGCAAGACTCTGTCTGCCTCGATACATAAATAAAATAATAAAATGCTAAATGGTCTGCTGTAGAGAGGGCCAAGGGGATGGAGCCTCTTCAGGGCTTCCAGTGCAGGACCTGGAGTGTGGGCTACAGTGAGGTTGGCGTGACAGACAGGCCTTACAGATCCAGACTGGATCCAGTCTCTGGAAAGAACTGGTTATCAGGCAGAGGCCTGCTGTGGGAAGCCCGACCCAGAAGCCTTGGGCTCTTTCCAGGAAGGTCGAGAGCTGCCTGAAATCCTTGGAAGCTTGGGACTCTGACGAAGCTGTCTACCCTCAGTGCCTCTGCCAGCACAGCTGAGGGAAGAGCCAGTTCACAGAAACACCTTCCTTGCCAACCCCGCTAGGAACCAGCTGCTAGAAGCTTCCTGCCCATTCTTCCTGTGTCCATGTGAGAAACATACAGGATACTGGTGGGCAGAAGGCAAGAAGCAGGAGGGAGCCGGAGGCGTTTCTGCTAGCCACAGAACTTGCAATGGGGCTGGGGCAGAGGGTCCCACTGAAGGTTAGGCTTAGCGTCCCGGGGTTTCAGGGTGGGATCTATGTGGCCACCTGCTGAGGCGAGTATGGCCTATGTAGGACAGTCATAGTCCTAAACAGGGCAGGTTGACCTGAGAGGGGGGTGGGTATATCTAGTGGTAGAGTGGACAGGACTGTGCCCACTGTGTAGGAGGGGCATGGCTGTAGGTAGGGTGGTATGGCTGTGCATGGGATGAGTGTGTCTGTAAGTTGAATTAGAATGGCCTTGTATCAAGGGTCTGCCCGGAGCAGGGCAAGCAGGGCTGTGTCCAGGGAGGTGAGCAGTCAGACCAAGCTGAGGACCCCCGGGAAAGGCCTGCCTATATGGAAAGGCTCACCGGGAGGTCTTTAATGCCAACAAGGACACCTCTCAAGTCAAGGCCTGATTTTCTAGACCAGGCTTTATTCCACTACCAATCCTCAGGGCAGAGGCTGGAGGTGGGGGTGGGTGGGGAGATAGGAGACGTCCTTTGACAAAGGAGAGCCACAGCCAAGGAGGGTGCACCTTCTAGGGCGGGAAGGGCAGCTAGCATCCCACAACAGAGACCAGGATATAAAGCCAGCCCTCTACCCTCAACTCAGGACACCTGACCTTCAGGGCTCTACTAAGATGGAGGGGTCTGCCTCAGGACTTCCTAAGTAGGTTGCATCTTCTCCTCGGTTAGGGCTCTGCCGGTTGTTCCCTGTAGGGCCTCCCCAGAATCTGCCGTGGAAACCTGTAGCGTGATTTCTAGTTGTTCTTAATTATGAAAATCCAGAGTCAGATATTAGGGGGTGAAAGATGAAAGATCAGAGGAGCAGAGCAGTCAAACGCTAGTTCTTAACTCTACAAAACACTCAGACTGAATGGGACAAGATCCTGTCTCTAGGAATCCTCAGACTGAATGCCCTGAGCTCCTGTCTCCTCCCGCCTGATATTCCTCTCCCGCTCAGCCACATCACTCCCCATCTTCTCCTCCCTGGTGCTGGGATTACAGGTATGAGCCACCACCATTTGGTTCTGTTTCTCTTTTAGGCTGATTCAATCTCATGTGTCCCAGGATAGCCTTGAACTCACAGAGACCCATCAGAACACCTCTGTTGCAGTTCCTCAGAGTTCTGCATGGAGAACAGCTTCAAGGCTGCTGACTGAGATGGTCTAGCCTCACAGATTATTCTAGCCAGGACTACAGCTAAGCCTTACCCTTTCCCATTGCACAGAGACTAGACAACAAATGTTATGGCTAGTTTCCCCAGGACTTGACCACCGTCTCCGTTTTCTCAGGGTGCACTAAAGATGCTGTTACACAGAGACAACAAGAAGCAGTCTAGAGAACACAATGCTCACATTCCCAAGATGTGGGTTGGGTGGTTTTGGTTATTCGGTGGATTATGGATGTTTGTCATCATTTAGGGGGATTGGTTACAAATTATTACTGGTCATGATCAGAGAGAAAGCTAAACAAAAGAAGATTAGATTCAAGGGTCTCTTTCTGAAGGGAAAAAGGGGAGATATAGAATAGAACCGACGGGTGGATTATTGAGTCTACTTTTGAACAATCACTAGTCTAAAATATTTTTACATTGTTATGGATTTTTGTATATTGATACAAATTTAAAGTTATTTTTGTTATACCATATATTTTGTTTCTACTCTTGTTTAAGACACTGTACCTGTGCAGCTCATTTTAAAATGTAATGTAAAGCCGGGCGGTGGTGGTGCACACCTTTAATCCCAGCACTCGGGAGGCAGAGGCAGGCGGATCTCTGTGAGTTCGAGACCAGCCTGGTCTACAGAGCTACTTCCAGGACAGGCTCCAAAGCCACAGAGAAACCCTGTCTCGAAAAAAAAAAAAAAAGAAAGAAAGAAACTAAAATGTAATGTAAAGTTTTAGTCCTTAAAAGCTATTGAGATTAATAAAGTAATACAGGTTAATAGTCATCTATAACAATCAAACATATAATCAGGTTAGGTATGTTTTCAAGGTCATGCAGAGATATATTTTAAATATATAAATTGTCTTAAAACACTTCAAAGACATACAGAATATGACATTTAAACTGTTTTAATAACATAAGGCTTTTTGTGACAATGAGACACGTTTTTTTCCTGGAAGCACCGATCTACTTCAAAAAAGAATGATGGTCATTGAAGAATCTCCTTATGGAGTTTGCTTTCTCTGTGGCAAAGTTAGACACTGAGCAAGAAACTGTCCTTGCCTCAACTGTTGACAATATGGTATCCAAATTAGATAAACAGAACACAAAAGAAAGCAACTACTAAACTTTGTAAAGACAAGGTAGGACAGTCCTTCAAAATTCCTGCTTCACAGAAAAGTCTGTCAGATAGTCTAGGCCTGTATGCCAAAGATGGATACCCCGATGTTCCAGAGAAATCTTGGGTGAATGTCCAGGCAGCCAACTGTTTCTGCCATTTCTATAGTTTTGGAAGTTGTTTGCTCTACACTTCCTGTTTGCCCAGGTAATATATTTTTCTTGGATCTCTGATGGAATTGAAGACTAGATAGTTATAGTTACAGTTTTCTTTGTTATCAAATTCTGAAAGGAAATTAAAAAAGAGGTGTAAAGTGTATAAGTTTGAGATACATAAAAGCTTAAATTGTTAATCTAAGAAAATGTTTTGAGGTTTAAAAATTAGTTTTGGTTTGGTAATACAAGTTAGGATCGAAAGTGGATTAGGTACAAAACTTTGGGTGTACCAAGATAAGATAGATAATAGAGTATTTCCTCTGAATTTGCCAAATACTAATGGACTGGATATTGTAAATGTAGTTACTTCATAATTGATTATTACTCATAGTTTTACTCCATTAGAGTTAAAAACCTTTCTTTTTTATTTAGACAAAAAGGGGGAAATGTTGTGGAATAACCTTTCCACACAATGAAGATGCATCTTTACCAAGGTGCCTTCTGATTGGTTTAACAAAAAGTTGAATGGTCAATAGCTAGGCAGGAAGATGTTAGGTGGGGCTTCCAGGCAGAGAGAAAAGAGAGGAGATGACTTTAGGTAAGAGAGATGCCAGAGGACAGGGAGAGGAAACAGGACATGCAGGAGGAGAGGTAAAAACCACAAGTCACATGGCAGTGTAGATGAAAAGTAATGGGTTCATTGAAGTTATAAGAGCTAGTTAGGAACAAGCCTGAGCTAAGGCTGACCTCTCATAATTCATAAGAAGTCTCTGTGTCATTAGTTGGGAGCTGGCAGGCAGGAAAGAGAAAGGCTCATTCATTACCTTGGGATACATCTGAAATCCCAGCACGTGGGAGAAGGATGAGTCAGTAGTCCAAGGCTAGCCTTGTCTACATACCAAGTTCAAAGCCAGTCTGGGCTCTGTGAGACCTGGCTCAGGCCAACAGAAGTGGCAGAGCAATACATAAAGATGGGTAAAGAATAAGCATACAGGCAGCTTGGAAGATGACTCAGTAAAGTGCTTGCCTTGCACGAATCTGAGCGAGCTCACATGAAAACGCCAGGCTTGGTGGCCGCTCTTATAATCCCAGCCTGGGTGAACTCCAGGCCAATGAGAGACCCCATCTCAGAAGCAAGGTGATGGCTCCCGAGGAACGAGAGCTAGAGATGTCCTCTGCCCCCTGCACACACTTGTACCCCATTGTGAACAGAGCTGCTATGAGTCTGGGTGTGCACGCATCTCTTTGAGACCCTGCTTCCAAACCTGATGGCCTCCGTCACTGTGTCTCTCTGTTCATATGTCATGTTTTGAGGACTTTCACGTGAGCTTTATCTGAATCCCTTGCTCTCTGAATTCTTCTTTATAGTCTTTGCCTGTCTTTCTGTTGCATTGTCTACTTGTAAAATGTGTTAGGCTTTGTGTGTGTAGCTTATGAATGTGTGTGTGTGCACACGTGAGCATGTGCACAGGTGCATGTGTGTGACTGTGGAGGCCAGAGATTAAAGTCAAACTTCTTTCTCAGTTCCTCTTATTTTTTTATCCCTGCCGGTGTCTTCACTGAGCCTGGAGTTCATTGGTTGGCCAGGCTGGCTGGCCAAGCTTTGGGAAACTGACTATTGCTATCCTCACATACCCAACCCCCACCCAGCACTGGATTGCAGCCTGTGCAACTGTGTCCAACTTTCTTTTTTATTTTTGAGACAGAATCTGACTATGTAGCCCTGGCTAGCCCAGAACTTGCAGTGTAGGCAAGGCTAGCCTCAAACTCACAGAGCTCTATCTTCCCCTGCTTTCCCAAGTGTTGGGATTAAGGGTGTGTGCCACCAGCGCTGGCTTTGTACACGCCTTCTCGGATTCTCTTGCTTGTGTAGCAAACACTTTACCTACTAAGTCAGTTCTCCAGTTCCTTTTTCTTTTCTCATAAAAAAATAAATGTTAGCCAGCGGTGATGCTGCACGCCTTTAATCCCAGCACTTGGGAGGCAGAGGCAGGCGGATCTCTGTGAGTTCGAGACCAGCCTGGTCTACAAGAGCTAGTTCCAGGACAGGCTCCAAAACCACAGAGAAACCCTGTCTCGAAAAACCAAAAAAAAAAAAAAAAAGTTATTATTATCCATGTCAGAGGACATCTTTTGAGAGTCGGTTCTTTCCTTCCACCGTTGGACCTACCGGGGACTGAATTTAGGTCATGGGACTTGCATGGGAGGCACTGTTACCTGCTGAGCATCTCACTGTCCCCTTGTCCCCTTTATTCTTCTGTGGTGGTGCTAGAGATGGAACCCAAGGCTTCAGACATGCTACATGCTCTGCTCTGGGCTGCAGCACCAGCATGCATGCGCTTTTGGAACACTGAGGAAGTTAAACATGAACATACAGATCATGTAGACATGCACCCCTGTACATGAGTCACATACTTGCCTTACCTGTTTGCATGCATCCACATCCACCCGCCCACATTTGCATCGTCACTACTTACGCACACACAGTATATAAACACACATATCATGCCTTCACACACATGCACACCTACGAATGCATCACGCACACAGATGTGTTAAGGGCACATTCCATCAGGAGTCATGGGGACAAAGAAGAGGCAGATGGGCCAGTGATGACAGCAGCCCACGAGGACCTTGGAAAGGGTTGGGGCACCTGCTATGGTGTGCTCTCGGCCTCTTGACACCTATCTTGTGGACCCTATGGCACTTGCATCTCTGCCTACAACACCTTGTTTCCCCAGCCCCAATATAGAGAGGGACTGTCACATCAGGCAGGGGAGTGGGTGTGGCCCTGCTGCCCTGTGAGCATGCCTGGGGAGCCCCACACGCATCTCTTCCTGCCTGATGTCTCCTTGGGGCGCTGGGGATGAGCAGCTTTTGACACGTTGAGCGGGAAATTGCTTTTCCCCTCCTGCTTCTGAGACTCGCTCCTAAGACTTTAATTGCAGAAGGCTCTGGGGTTGGAGAGTGCGCAGGTGTGAGTGATGGCAGCTCTCAGAGCCTGGCAGGGCTGAGCCAGGGAGAGGGTTATGCAGGGAGGTTTGGTAGGATGGGGGTGGGACTGTCGCTGAGCTCTTGTGTGTTCTCAGCAATCCCTGCCCCCAGACCTCAGCATCACACAGTGCCCATTAGGGGTCTTCCTCAGCCTCTCCTCTGTCACCGTCATGAACACCCCCTCTGCTGTGAGCTGTGCTAGGTTTGGCTATGCAGTGTTGTCCGCAGGTCCAGCCTGTGCTGGGCACAGTAGGCATTGGTATGGGCAGCCAGAGGCCACCTAGCCCTGGGGACTGCCTTGTTCTGGGTTTCCTTTCAGGCCTGTACCCTCCCTAGCCACCAGCCATCAAGTCTTTTCCACTGGCTTCAAAACTTGCTACCTGAGGCTCCCTCCCTACTCTTCCCTGTAAACCCCAACCATAGACCCTGCAAGCAGTACTAAGAGCAACCATAGAAGGGCTTTGAGAGTACAAGAATGGGGGCTGGAACCTGGGCCTAGAGCCATGACAGTACCTAGCGTCTCATAGGCCTTGTCCCAGTAGAGGGGGGACTTGTGTCCCTCCTGAGTAGATGAGCGTCATGTTCACACCTGTGAGTGATCACAGCAAGGGGGACCCAGCTAAAGCCCCATTGGCATTCACAGTAACTGGGGGACCTCTCAGAACTCCAGCCGGAGACTCCCTTCCCTGACCAAGAGTCTTTTGACTCTGCAGGCCGGAGCCCCTTTTCACCCACCAGGTGCATCATTTGCTCATTGAGCCAGGCTCAGGACATTTGGTCCCTTACGCAGCAAGGATCCACAGCCGTCCTCATGGGCCCAGAGAGCTCATTTTGACTGACACCCAGACAGCTTTGTGCTGTGAGTGCAGCCCTTAGTAACCAGGACCTACATGCTGAGCCCGAAGGGAACTGCGGCTCAGAGGGGAGGGGTCAAAGAGGACCAGAGCCTCCTAATAGAACCGGCTAAACAACCCAAGGACAACAAAAATCATACTGAGACCTGAAAGTGCTTCAGTGAGTGAGAAAGGGCTCAGTGCTCCAAGTGCAGTCCCAGGTGTGAGGGAGGGAGCGCGCACAACTTGAGCAACCACAAGTCTTCCTGAAATGAATGAAAACAGGAAATCTCTGCAAACACATAATTAATTACACAAAGAACCAAAGGGAAATGATAAACTAGGTTTGATAATCCCAGTCTCGCTACAGCAGAGCAGAGGTGATCGGGCCCAGGACCAGTGACCTGCGATCAGAGGGAAACGACCCATGAAGCCTTGGGACCTAGCGAGCACAGCATATGAGCGGTCAGAGTTCTAAATGCAGAGAAGAGCAAGGCGGAAAGAATACTGGAGGGATAGGAGGTGCTGTGTGGGTAAAGAGGCTTGCTGTGAAGGCTGGCGGCATGAGTTCAATCCTAGGAACTGAAACAAAGGCATAGGGAGAGAACTGACTCCCCAAAGTTGTCCTCTGACCTACACACACACACACACACACACACACACACACACACACAGAGTGGGGGAGGCCAGAAACCGGAATGGCACAAAGACTTGCCCACTCCACTCCAGGCAACAAAACATCAATGCAGTCTGTCGCCAATGTTTTTGTTTTTCTAATACCCAAGGCTGGGCATGTAGCTCAGGGATGGCGACCTTGCCCATCAGGGGAAAAAAAAAATCTGGGTTCCACCCCCTGGAACCACGGGAGAAAAACCAGGAGACCTAGAAACGCTATGAAGAGGACACAAATGGAAACACTCGGGGTCATTATAACAACATGAAGATGGGGCTAGGCTGGGACTCAGTTGGTGGAGGGCTAGCCAGCTGTGCCCAGCCAGCAGGAGGCCCTGGAATCCAGCTCCAGCACCGCTGTAACTATACATGGGCTCCACACCTGTAGTCCCAACACCCAGGAGGCAGAGGCCACAGGATCAGATATTCAAGGTCATCCAAGTTTGAGGTCGTCCTGGGAGACCTGAGAGCCTGTCAAGGGGTGGGGGAGGGATAGAAGAAAAGAAGGAAGGAGGCAGAGAAAGAAAGACAGGAGAAACCAAGATAGAAGCCAGGTTTGGTGGCTCACGTCTGTAAGCCCTTGAGACGCTGAGGCAGAAGATCACCAACAGGCTGCGGCCAACAGGGGCTACATAGCTAGCTCTAAACCAGTCTGGCTTCAGAGGGAGGCCCTGCCTCTCAAAAATGAAACCAAAAGAAGCTGTGGCGATGTCGTCCTAGCAAATGGCGAGATGAGAGGCAAGCAGATCTCGGGAGCTCTGCAGTCAGTGAGCCTCAAGGTGAAGCTCCAAGTTAACTAGGAACCCATCCCCACCCACCCCCAAAACAAAGGAAGGTGCCTGAAAATCCACACGTGTTCTGTCTGCAGACCTCCAACTGTGTACATGCTTGCACCCACACATACAAAATAAAAATAAATAAAATGATTTTATTTTATTTTATTTTTTTTGGTTTTTCGAGACAGGGTTTCTCTATGGTTTTGGAGCCTGTCCTGGAACTAGTTCTTGTAGACCAGGCTGGTCTCGAACTCACAGAGATCCGTCTGCCTCTGCCTCCCAAGTGCTGGGATTAAAGGCATGCGCCACCACCACCCGGCTGATTTGCTTTCTTTAAAAAAGAAAAGAAGAAAGAAAAATTAGGGTAGAAACTTTGGAAAGCAACAAAAAGGCAAGAAATGATGAGCAGGGGGAATCTTTTGTCCATTTTTACTTTATTGTAATTTTTATATATGTGTGTGAAGTTTTACCTGTGTGTGTCTGTGCACTATGTGTCTGCAGTGTTTGTGGATGCCAGCAGATCTCCTGAAAGTGAAGATGGTTGTGATCTGCCATGTGGGTGCTGGGAATTGAACCTGGGTCCTCTGGAGGGCAGACAGTTCTTAACCACGGTCATCTTTCTGGCCCTTTGGGGGTGAAGAAAAAGGGATGGGAGGAAAGGAAGAGAAAGAAAGACAGGGAGAGAAAAACGCCTCAGAGGGTGCTGTAAAACAGGTGCAAGGGATTATATTCTTTTTTTTTTTTTTTTTTTTGATTTTTGAGACAGGGTTTCTCCGTAGCTTTTTTTGGTCCTAGAACTAGCTCTTCTAGACCAGGCTGGCATTGAACTCATAGAGATCCGTCCACCTCTGCCTCCCGAGTACTGGGATTAAAGGCGTGCGCCACCACCGCCCAGCTATTATCTTTTTTTTTTAAAGTAGACTCCAAATTCTTTTTTTTAATCACATTTTAAAGATTTACTTTCATTATTTATTTACTTATTTCAGTTTCCCAAGTCAGAATTTCTTGGTGTAGTGCTGGCTGTCCTTGAACTCACTCTGTAGACCAGGCTGGCCTCAAATTCAACCCACCTGCCTCTGCCTCCCAAGTGCTAGGATTAAAGGCGTGTACCGCCTCCACCCAGTTTACTTTCTTATTTTTATTTAGATGTATATGTACCTGCTTACGTACTTCACATCTGAGCAGTGCCAAAAGATGCCAGGAGAGAGGGCTGGATCCCCTGGAGCTGGAGTTTACGGGTGGATGTGAGCTGTGCAGTGCGGGTGCTGGAAACTGGACTGGGTCCTGTGGAAGAGCAGTCAGTGCTCCTAACCACTAAGCCGCCTGTCCGGCCCCTCTGGGTCTTGTCTTACTACAGCGAGTGAGTGCACAATTATTCGCTTGTAAATTCACAAGTAAAAAAAAAAAGGACTAAATTTCAAAATCACGTCTATTGGAGTGTGCTCACGTGTGTGAAGGCCAGTAAACAGCTTCAGGAGTGGGCTTCTTCCTTCGCCACGCGGCTCCCAGGGACTGAATTCAGGTTGCCAAGCTTGGCAGCAAATGCCTTTGCCCGGTGAGCCACCTTGCCAGCCCATCACTGAATGTTTCTGGAGACAGGATCTCATGATGCCCAGGCTGGCCTTGAATACAACACGTGGTCAAGGATGACTCTGAACTCCTCACATTCCTTTCTCCACCCCCTACAGGCGTGAACCACCACACCTGCCTTTGGTTGTTTGTTTAATTTTGAGTCCGGGAGTCACTGAGTCGTCCTGGCTGACCTGGAACTTGCTATGTAGACCAGGCTCTCCTCATACTTGAGGTTCTCTTTCTGTTTCTACCTCCTGAATCCTGGGGAAAAGCATAATCATTTTTTCATTTTTTAAAAATATGAGTGCTGGAGAGATGGCTCAGCAGTTCAGAGCACTGGCTGCTCTTCCAGAGGACCTGGGTTTGATTCCAGATCAGCACCCACATGAAGGCTCACAGTTGTCTGTAATTCCAGTTCAGGGGATCCAACACCCTATTCTGGCCTCCGTGGGCCAGGGCGCACACATGGTGCACAGACATACATGCAGGCAAAACCCCCATGCACATAAAATAAATTTTTAAAAATAATAATAACCAAAACATGAACCTACTGTCACCTTATTGAAGACCGTAGCACAGAGATTTACTTTGTCTGTCTGTCTGCCTGTCTGCCTGCCCTTAACTGCCACCACCAATGTCAGGGACAAAGGTCCCTCCTGATTCCTTTGTTCCCTGCCCTTCCAGCCTTCACTGACAATATGTCACCAAAGTCAAAGTCACACTTTATCCTGGATTCTCCCCCAAAGGAAGCCTCCACTGGCAGATGCCTCTCTAGAAAGTGGCTCCGGGGAGCCAGAGCTGGTGAGCAAGGAGAGAGCAGAGATGATTCACTCACGGGGTTGCCATCGCTATGGCAACAGGTACCCAGCCCTCAGGGTCTCATGGAATGTGCGGCGGCAGATCTGGGGGAGGCATTTTCTCATCATGTGCTCCCACTGCCCCTGAACTGTGACTATGGTGTTCCCTGCGTGCCCTTCTGAGCTGAGCGAGTGTGGCACCTGCCTTTGGGGGGGGCAGCATGGAAGCCAGACTTTGAATGCCAATGAGAGGATTGTGTTCGTCCCTGACTGAAGCCCATCTGCTCCACCCTTGGAACATGTATTTCCTGTGGCCGTGTCTGAGGTGTGAACGGTTGTCAGGTGGGGTTCCAGTAGGCCCAAACTTCAAGCACATGAGCCCTGTCCCCAGAGGTCACCCACTCTGGGCTAGCCTTGGCTGGGGCATCGACGCCCTGAAGTCTGGAATCTCCCTGTCTCCAGATCCCAGCTCACCCAGAAGTCACTCAGCAGGCACTTTAGAACCCCAGGGAGCTGGCAGGGCCTGGAGCAAGGAGAACAGCTGAATAAAGACCAGAATACACACCCCAAAGCTTGAGAGGGTAAACGAGTCCTCTGTGCCCCGAAAGTCTGTAACTCTGAGCCAGAGGACACACTCAGGCCACGGGATGGGGCGAGCTCCATCAGATCGTAGGGCACAATGTATGGCCTGGCTCTACCTGGGGGGCATAGCCCATTATAAGGGGCTCCCTCTTTCTATGGGTACAGACCCTGTGGCCTCAGAGCAAAGTGTTCAGAATGCTGCACTGCCCGGCAAAGGTTGTTACCCTGAGCCAGAACTCATCCAGGTACCAGTGTCTAAAGACAGAGAGAGGGGCAGGGCCGTGGAAACCCAGCTGCCTGTAGGGCCGTGGAAACCCAGCTGCCTGTAGTCGATCAGAGCAGAAGTCGCCGGGATTTTACTGCTGCAGTTACCATCCTGGGTGACCTGGAGAGACCTGGCCAAGGTGCCTGAGCCTGCTTGGTGGAAGTAAGAACAGGGCAGTCCTTCTTGGCTCTCTAAATCATATCTCCCCCCCCCCCGATCTTGCCCTGGGGTGATTTGTTAAGGTAGGGCTGTGAATATAGCTAGGTTTGCAGATCACTGCTTATCTAGTGTGTATGAGACCCCGAGAGCTCCACCACCGCCTGAACTGGGCATGGTGGTGCCTGCAATCCCAGCATTCTAGATGTGGAGGCAGGAGAATCACAAGCTCAGGGTCATTGTGGTGGTTTGAATGAGAATGGCCCATACTTGGATGCTTATTCCATAGCTGGTGAAACTTTTGAGATGAATCAGGAGGAGTGGCCTTGTTGTAGGCCATGTGTCACTGGGAAATGGGCTTTGAGGTTTAAAAAAATACGTATCATTCCCAGTTCATCCCCCTCGCCCCCCACCTCCCTCTCTGCCTCCTACTTTTGCACCAGGATGTGAGCTCTCAGCTGCTGCTCCAGCTCCATGCCTGCCTGCTGCCATGGTCCCCATCATGACGGTCATGGGCTCACCCTCTGAAACTGTAAGTCAGCCCTCAGTTAAGTGCTTTCTTTTATAAGTTTTTTGGTGCAGAAATAGAAAAGTAACTGATGGCTCAACTATACAATGATCAGCCTGGGTATGGGAAAGTCTTCTTTAAAATTTTTTTTTTAACTAAAAAGAAAAAAGAGG
This sequence comes from Alexandromys fortis, assembly GCF_014885135.2. NCBI lineage: Eukaryota > Metazoa > Chordata > Mammalia > Rodentia > Cricetidae > Alexandromys > Alexandromys fortis. The sequence goes on along the minus strand of NW_026067918.1, from coordinate 11,788,130 downwards.
GGCTGGAGAGATGGCTCAGTGGTTAAGAGCACTGGCTGCTCTTCCAGAGGACCCGGGTTTGATTCCCAGCACCCACATGGCAGCTCACCACTGTCTGTAACTCCTGTTCCCCGTGATCTGACACGCTCACACAGACATACATGCAGGCAAAACAGCAGTGTAAATAAAATACAAATAAATAAATTGGAAAGAAAAAAGATTACATTATTGTGACCCTGGATAACTCCCTCTCCAACTCCTCATGCTGGGCATGGAACTCAGGCCTTAAAGCACGTGAGGCACGGTCTTAGTTAGAGTTTCTATTGCTGTGATTTAACACCATGATCAAAGTATTTAGCTTACACTTCTATATTGCTGTTCCTCATCAAAGGAAATCGGGAGAGGAACTCAAACAGGGCAGGAACCTGGAGGCGGGAGCTGATGCAGAAGCCATGGAGGGGTGCTGCTTACTGGCTTGCTCAGCCTGCTTTCTTATAGAATCCAGGACCAGCAGCCTAGGGATGGCACCACCCACAATGGGCTGGGCCCTCCCCCATTGATCACTAATTTAAAAGATGCCCTAGAGCCAATATCATGGTGCTGTTTTCTCAGTTGAGGCTCCCTCCTCTCTGGTGACTGTGGTTTGAGTCACACTGAGATGAGACTAGCAGGCCCAGCCGCTACCTCTGGTCACATCCCCAGCCCCAGCAAGGGGCTGCTTTAAGGTTCCCCCTATTCTACCATCTCCTGTGGAGGCCTGGAGAGGGGACGGGGTGAGTGGGATGAGCAAGCCCAGAACCTCCTTCTGTGCTGCTCTGATGCTGACCTGTGAGTGTCCTTCCCATGCCGTTTGTCCCTAAGTGGGGATTCCCAGAGGACATGGCTGTGCTTGAGAGGTCAGGAGGGGTGGACAGAGCTGACCCTTCCACCTGCCTCTGCCGCAGTGGCCCGGAGGAGGCCTGGCCACAGACTCTGCCAGGCCCGGACTCCCCTGTGCTCCCAAGCATCTGTGGCCCTTGAGACTTCTGTTCTCAGGACTGGGGGAGGGGGCATGTCCCTAAAGAAGGAATCTTGTCACTTCTTCCCCTCTTTCTACCCCCTTTTCAGGGATGGTCTACACAGGGTTCTTAAGACCAGGCCCTAGGCCTCCCTGAGACACTCAGTGCCCAGGATCTATAAGCATGGCCACACCTAAGTCCCTTGGAGAGGACAGCCAGAAGCTAGCAGGGCCTGAGGGTAGAGGGGGGCAGGGAAACAGTAGCTGATTTCAAAACCTTCCCTAGCTCACACCACACACACACACACACACACACACACACACACACACACCACTACCACCACCACCACCACCACCAAGACAGCTCCGCCCACAATCAAACCAGCGCTTAATCCTCATCTCTGCTGCTTAACCTCTCCCACCAGGGACCAGGTCCTTGAACCCTTTTGAAGAGCCCTTTGAGGGCTCAGGAGACACGGTTGCCAGCAATCCTGAGGTCCCCAGCCCCGAGGGCAAGAGGGGTTTTCTTATCCAAAAGCTGTGGGTGCCAGCGTCCCTGGGGGCCTCAACACATCTCAGAGACCCTGACGTGCTATAGAAGACACCCCAGGCTAGTGGCGCTGGCACCCCTGGTCTCACAGGCTTTTCACACTGATGCCTGTCTGAGTTTTCTTCTAATGTGCTCAGCTAAGGGAGGTCCAGTCGAACAGAATGTATCCAGAACCTGGTGTGTGTGTGTGTGTGTGTGTGTGTGTGTGTGCGCGTGCGCATCTACATGTTCTGTAAGTGTTTGTATATGCGTTTGTGTGTGAGTATATGTTCATGTGTGTTTATGTATGTGCACACGCATGTAGAGCCTAGAGGTCACATTAGTTGTTGCTCCTCGGGAGCCACCGACTTTTATTTGTCGTTTTATTTGATGTGTGTGGGTGTGTCGTCTGTGCACCACACGCACGCCTGGTATCCTTAGAGACCAGAAAAGGGTGTTGGATCCCCTGGAAGTAGAGTTACAGACAGTTGTGAGCTGCCACGTGAATGCTGAGAATCGAGCCTGGGTCCTCCAGAGGAGCAGCCGGTGCTCTTAACTACTGAGCCAGCTCCAGTCCACACCCCACCCCCTTTTTTTATTTTGAGACAGGGTCTCTCACTGGACTGGAACTTACCATACAGGCTAGGCTGGCCAGCGCCCCCCCCCCACGGCCATCTGTCTCAGCCTCCTCAGTGATGGGATTACAAATGTGATCCGTAACTAGCTAATTTTTGTTTGTTTGTTTGTTTTCTTTCTCTCCTCTCACCCCCCACACCGGTTCCTGGAACTTAACTCCCTGAGAACAGTTTACTCACTGAGTTGGAGTTGTCTCTGCAGCCCCAGAACCTCTTCCAGGTTGAGCAATTCAGGGCAGGATGGGCCTGAGGCAGAATCTGCACTGCTCTCCAGAGCGTTAAAGGAACAACCTGGCCTGGTGCCCAGCAGGTAGCAGGAACCATTCTGTCCCCACTGAGAAATAAACATTGTCCTAGAGTCCACCCTAGAGGCAGGACACTGACCAGAGGCCCAGCGGCTACCTCTCAGCTCCCAGGGGGGTGGGTAGGCCTTGGGACGGTTCGCAGGCGGTAACCACAGTGGAATGCCAGGCACCGGTGGGCCACTTTCGCACCAGAATGGCCCAATTCTGAAGCTCAGAGTGCATTCTGGGCTTTTTTTTTTTTTTTTTTATTTGATAAGCTGTGCAAACTTTAACACCACGGTGTCAAGTAACTGGGTGTTTGGGTTTTCATTTCAGTCATAATTTAAGCCTTAGAATGGTATAGAGGAGAGAGCAGCTACGTGAAAAGCCGAATACGGGCTGCCTGCGTATCGTCACCATGGTTTGTTACAAAGCTGAATGTGTGTTCATTCAGACAGAGAAAATTCAGGCACAGACCAGCCAAGCAAGTCTGGGATGAGACAGGCAAGATGGAAAAGATGGGAAGGTTGTCCTCCCCCCTCTCTTCCTGTTCACTGTCCCTCTGTCTGTCTGTCTCTCTCACACACACATCTTCAACATGTTTAGTAAGTGCGTACTTATTATAATAAACATGTTTTTTCAGCCACACACATGGAAGGGGACTTCTGGAAGAGTGGGAGGAGAGAACTGACTCCACAAAATTGCCCTGTGACCCCCTACACGCTCACTGTGGCATGGCACACACACCGCGCAATAATAATTATTTTAATTTTAAAAAATTCATCTCTACAAAGAACCTCTTATAAATGTTCTCCTGTTATGAGGTGAGCAAGTAGCAGGAAAAATAAAAATAAAACTATTTCTCATGGACACCCTCCCTCCCAGTGCCTCTCACATAGCCTGTGGGTGACTGGCAGACTGCGGGCTTCCTCCTTCCTCCTTCCCCACCCCCTGCACCTGTACCTTGGGCGCACACAGCTCCCCAAGCCTGGGCCCAGATGGTGCAGCCGCTGCTCTTAATGGCTGGGTCACTTCTCCATCCCAGGCCCTGAACTTTCAATCCTCCAGCATCAGTGTCCTGAGGAGTTGGTACTGTGGCCAACATCCTCCCCTTCCTTTCTTTTAAAAATATTTTTATGAGTATGTTATTTTGCTAACGTGTTTGTGTATGTGTGTGCTGTGTGTGTGTGTGTGCTGTATGTGTGTGTATGTGTGCTGTGTGTGCACTACCCTTGGAGGCCAGAAGAGAGTACCAGAACCTCTGGAACCAGGGTGACAGGCAGTTGTGTGCAGCCATGGGGAGGGCGAGTTTCGGGGAGGCTGTGAGCTTGTTACATCACTACACTGGCTGCGTGAGAAGCTCTCCCTAGAACTCCAGTGGGGGAGGGGAAGGGCCAACCACGTACAGAACACCCAGACCTTGGGAGCTGGATTTATGCTCTCATCTTGAGCTCCTGTCTCCTCACTCGGTGGCAGACAGAAGGTCTTGTAGAGGGACGGGGAGGATTCCAGAGCCTGCATCACCCAGAATCTCAGGCAGCCTCTCTGCCCAGCGCCCAACCCGTGAGCTAGCCAGGGAGGCCACCTTGTCACACCTTACCCTTTCCATCAAACTGGCCCCCTTCCCCTTTCCACGGTGAACCCACCACCCCTCCCCTCCACTCCAGCGCCCACCCACACGGTCACACACACGCCTCTGCTGGTCCTCCTGCCAGCTCCTCCTCCCCTCCGGGGTCTCTGTCCACACCGACGTAGCCAGTTGCTCCTTTCTGTTCAGAGCCTATTGTGTCCCCGCCCATCCTTCCCTCCAGGATTCCCTGCTGCCCGAAACTGCTCTATTCAAGATCTCCTGGGCCGTCCCCAGAGCCCCTCTTTATGCTCCTAATTGGTGCCCCAAAGTCCTCCATTTCCTCCCATCTGCCTTTGTTGGTCCTTGAGGACTTTCTGGCCTGTGGCCATTCCCTCTATGACTACCTTCCTGGGACACTCCCCCAAGGACTGCCACTGGCCTTCTGCAGGGTTTTCTCTGTGTTCCCACGGGCGACTTAATCCACGGCTTGTCATCCTCCCGAGCCCGGCGTGGGGCACTGTGTGGGGCTTTACAAATGACTGTCACAACCCGAGGACTTGAGATCTGGGACCTTCCTGCATCTGGAAAGAGCCAGTTCTGAGTACACAGTGCCCACCCCATGGCTGCCCGCTGCCCAGGCCACTCTACCCGTGCCTGTGACCTTTCCCCCCGGCCAGCATTCCTTCACTAGGGAGCCCTCTGCTCTTGTGTGAGGCCTGGATCTTACTCCTAGCCCTGCCATCACCTTGACTCCCGTGTTGGATGCTGAGGTTGCAATAACATGCTCTCTGCTGCCTGTTCTTGTCCGCCGCACCTCATCTGCCAGGTTAATCTCCTGAGAATACCGTCAGGAGTGGCGCCTTGATCGCCTCACTTGTCAAATGCAGGGTTCCAGCTCGGTATGATCAGCGTATTTGGAGCTCAGATAAATCCTTTGGAATCCTGAGGACCATTATCCCCCCCCCCACACACACACCCCACAAATGTGTGTGGCTAAGGGAGACTGCCGGTGGAGCTGGTGTCAGCCTAGCCTGCTGGGGCTTGGAGGTGCCCAGTCAAGGAGCTGGGCCAGTGGGGGAGTCTTCCCTTGCTCACAGGGTAGAGCCCAGGGGGAAGGGCTGCATGGGGATCCTCTGCTGTACCAAATGGCGCATCAGCGACCTACTCCCTTGTTCTTTGGCGTCCCTGTGTGAGCTGATGTGAGCCAAGAGGCTGAACCCTGCTGGGGGCCAGGGGAATTCTTCACTGCCTGTTTCAGCAATCTCGGCAGTGGCCCTGGGTAGCTCTCAGCTTGCAGAAGCACTGTTCCCATCCCTACCTCCATCACTGCACTACGGGGCGGTCCGTATCTGTGTCCAGATACTCTCGTCCTCTGAGGACACCAATGACACCGGATCAAGCTTCCGCCCTCAGGGCAAGTTCAGCTTAACTGGATGACACCGCAAAGATCCAGTCCCTATCAAGGTTCCAGAATGGACATGTGTTTGGGGACTATTCATCCCGGTACTGGGCCAAGACAAGATGAGAAATCTCAGTGTGGTGTGCAGGGGCAGCCTAGAAATGTCTCTAGGAAGCAGAGGGCAGGGCAGCAAGGGGTGTTGATGCCAGTGGCGAGGGCAGGAATAGAGAGAGACGTGTTGGACGTCTTATGAGTTTGGAGACAGAGCCAGATGAGGTCAGCCTCATCAGGACAGCCCCACAGATGCTACAGTGCCCTGCATCCCCAGCCTTGCCCGGAATGGAGCAGCTGCCGGATGCCAGGCCACCGGCTCTGTGAGAGACGCATGCGCAGACTGGTCCTCGAGGACAAGCCCCATAATTACCCTCCGCTGCCAACAGACAGCATCCACGTCAGTGATAAGCCAAGCCAGGCGGGAGGTGCGCCAGCCCACAGACACCTCCGAGGTGGGCCTGCTCCTGCTGACATCAGCGGCTCTGCTGCCGGAGACAGAAGCATCCATGCACCGCCAGGAAGGAGAGGCCCTTCCCTGGAGGAAAACCGAGCTAGCCGATTGCAGACCGCCAGGCAGTACCAGAGCCCACCAGAAACTGCTATCTTCTGAGTGAGGTTTTGCCGAGAGCCTTTCTGGGCAAATGACACATTCCGGAGGTGGCTTTCCAGGTCCAGGGACCAACTTGATAGCCGTGGAGGCACGTGAAGATCACTTCCCATCCTGCCTCATTCTCTGAGTCCACCTTTGGAGCCACCTGCAGAGGCAAGCTGGAGCCACCCTGCTCTGTTCAGTTTTGTAAGGGACCGGAAGTCACACACTAAGCCTGTGGCCGCTGACACTCAGACCCCCCATACCTGTGGCTCATGCTGAGTGACCACAGGACCTGGAAGGAGGTGGTGTGGAATGGGCCAGGTTCTGACATAATCCTCGGGACTTTGGCTACTGAAGCCCCAGATCCACAGTGGACAGGAAGGAGGCCACAAGCCACTGAGCTATTAAAAGTGCAGACTGGTAAAATCCGTAAGGGATTTCCAAGGCTTAGAAGGGCCACGATAATAAGGAGGCAGGCTCCTCAATGTTTACATTGAACACATGTTGAAGCAGCAATATTTGGAGACATGAGAATAAACACAGTATTAACACTTGCCGTGCTGACTTCGCTATTAATTTATTTCATTTGTGTATGAATGTTTGCCTGCTTGTATGTATGTGAACCACATGTGTGCTAGTTGCCCAGGGAGGTGCAGATGGTTGTGAGTTCCCATGTGTGTTCTAGGAATCAAACTTGGGCCCCCTACAAGAACATCAAATGCTCTTAGCCACTGAGCCATCTCTCTAGCTACCACCCATCCCCCTTTCTTTCTTTCTTTCTTTCTTTCTTTCTTTCTTTCTTTCTTTCTTTCTTCCTTCCTTCCTTCCTTCCTTCCTTTCTTTCTTTCTTTCTTTCTTTCTTTCTAAATGTGGCTAGCAGAATTGTGAACATCACAGTCATATGTGAAAGGTGACTCACACCTATAATCCTAGCACTCCAGAGACTGAGGCAGGAGGATTGCTGAAAGTGTGAATCTAACCTGGGAGACATAGTGAGCTCCAGATCATCCTGAACTGTAAAGAAAGATCTTGTTGCAAACAAAACAATCACATCATTGAGGGGGGCATGTTGGTCCCAGAGCTCAGAAGGCAAAGTCAGGAGGTGGGGACGGTTGGAACCTAGGAGTTCAAGACACTGTTCCAAGATAAACTAAACCCCAGAGAGAGCACACATTTGTTCGTTCTTTTTTGTTTGTTTGTTTGTTTGTTTTTTTGAGACAGGGTTTATCTGTAGCTTTGGAACCTGTCCTGGAACTAGCTCTTGTAAACAAGCCTGGCCTTGAACTCACAGAGATCCTCCTGCCTCTGCCTCTCGAGTGCTGGGTTTACAGGTGCACACCACATGGTTGACTTCAAAGCTGTTGAGTTTTGTTGTTGATGATGTGATGATGTTGTTATAGCCTGCTAGTATGGTGTTTTAGTTCACAGTGATGTACTTGCCTGGCATGTGTGACCACTAGGTTCAAATCCGAGAGCTGCATTAAGGAACTAAACACAGTTGCCAAGAACTGGGAAGCGCAAGGGTGCGACGCCAATGCTGAAAACAGAAAGAAAAAGGTCTGTTTAAACAGAGGTCGTCACGGGCAGGCATATGTCGCCTCTGCCTACTCCCAGATAGAAAAAGGCGCCCTGGTTTCTCTTTTCTTTCTCCCTTCCCTTCCCTCTCCATCTCAGGAAGGGTCTATGTTGGCCACGAGGCTGTTCTCAAACTTCTTGGCTGGAAGAATCCTCCTTCCTCAGCACCTCCAGGTGCTGGGTGGCATTTCCATCAGAAGATCTGTCCCCTTAAGAGAAGTGCACACGAGCTGGAGAGATGACTCTGCTGTTAAGGAGCTCTTAACCTGGGTTCAATTCCCAGCACCCACATGCCAGCTCATCTCTGTCTGTAGTTCCAGGAGATCCAGCACACTCACATAGATATATTTGCAGACAGAACACCAATGCACATAAGATAAAATAAATTTGTTAATTAAAGAGAAGTGCACACATCTCTAATGCTCACGCTTGGGGTCTGAACAGGTCATGCATGCGACCTCTCTGAGCCTCACGTGTGGATGGAGCATGCCCTGTGCATGCCCTGCCTGCCTTAGCATTAATGAAGCATTCTGTAAAACATTCTGCATCGCCAGGGCCTAGTCCATGGCACACCAGCCTGAAGGGGCTGTAGCTTTGTCTCCAGGGTTTTCTGCATGTTCTATCTATTCCTACAAAAGCAGTTGCCACACACATACCTGAAAGCCAAGGAGGGAGGGCAGACACGACCGTCACGTCCCCCACCTCCACCCAGGATTTATGGCCGAGTGGAGGAGATAAGGCACGAGTGTACACAGAGGTTTCGGTCACCACCATCCAAACACCACGTCCACTCCAGAGCAGCAGGTGAGCTGACAAGGAGAGACAAGTGCCCCCCCCCCCCCAGCAGCACCTCCAGAGCGGCCAGAGAGCTAGGGGAGCAGGTGACAGAGGCACGATGTGTCTGGAGCATAATAAATCTGACACCACATGCCTGGCACATGGCACAGCTCCACGGTCTGTCACAGGGTCACCACCGCTGTGATGACACACCACGAGCAGAGCAAGCTGGGAAGAAAAAGGTTCATTGGCTTCCACTCCTATTTCTACTGCACTGTTCATCCTTAAAGGGAACTGGGACAAGAACTCAACAGGGCAGGAGCCCGGAGGCAGGAGCTGATGCAGAGGCCACGGAGGGGCGCTGCTTACTGGCTTGGCCCCCATGGCTTGCTCAACCTGCTTTCTGAACAAACAGAAAACAGCCAGCCCAAGCGACTGTTTGTCAGCCTGACACACAAACACACCACTGTGTCACTGTTGAGCCACACCTGATCAACATCACATAAGAAACATTAAAAATACTAAAAGCCCCACAGTCCTCAAAAAACTCAAACACTTACAATTTTAGTCTCTTTAAAATATCTAGTCTCTTTTAAAATCCAGCCTCGCTCAACTGTGGGCTCCTATACAATCAACAATAAACTAAACACTTTCTTACTTCAAGAGAGAAGAACTAGGGTCCAATCACAATCAAGTCAAAGCAAAACCAACACTTTAAACTGTGTAAATCACCCAGCGTCCAGTATCTGGAATTCACTAGAGATCTTTTCATCCTCTAAAGAGCTTGGGTCCCTGCTCTGGCTCTGCCCTCTGCCTGAGCATCCTCTAGGCTCTGGCTGACTCCACTCCGCCACTGCTGCTGTTCGGGGGATCATTCCCTGGTACTGGCATCTCCAAAACGCCTGGCTCTCTTTGGGGACTCCAGCCCCGTCACACACAGTGCCAAGCCTGCATTGCTCCCCGTGACTCCTTCGTCCTTCACAGTCAGCACCACCCCGGTGACCCTAATACCCCCAAGCTAGGCTGCTGGTGTTCCAGCCGAGCCAAGATTTAACGCTGTTTCTGGTTCCTTGTTAATCACAGCTGATTCTTCAGCTCCTGCAGACCAGACACCACAGATGCTTCACACAAATGGCCCGGGAGAGCCTCTGCTTCCCTCGGAAACTTCACAGGCCAGGCCTCCATCTTCTACACTGCTCTCAATATCCTCATCTTCCAACCTCCTACAGAACAGCCCACTGAGCTCTCAACACTCAGTGATTTTCTAGCCCAAAGTTCCAAAGTCCTTCCACAATCCCCTCCAAAATAACATTGTCAGATCTGCCACAGCCATAGTCCGTGATCCTGGTTCCCATTTTTCTCTTAGGTAGCATTACTATCAAAGTGATGCAACTAGCCAGCCCACATGGCCTCAAAGGGCTCGTGATGTGGGGATAGGGCGGAGTATTCGCTGTGCAAAGCCACAGTCAGCATCCAGGCCTCAGTTTCCCCACTGGTCAAAGAGAGACGAGCTGAAGACTGACGTTCCGAGGAGAGGCCAATGTACAGCAAAGGGCCACAGGTTTGTCCCTCTTTCCTTTTCCTGAAATGAAAGAGGCACATGGGAGCAGACCAGGAACTGTGGGGGTGCTGCCCACTTGCCATAGGGCTCCCCACGGGAAGTGGTGCAGAGACCTTTGGGCTTGGACAAGCAGCCAGCAAGAGAGGGAATGCTTTGGGCAGAGTAGCAGGAAAAACTGCCAAGCGGAGAGAAGCTAGTTAGTACCATGACCCAATCCTGCTATTCAGAGATGGAGGTCATTCCTGGGAGGGCCAAGAAGCAGTCCAGACCCGTGCGGTCAGTCTCCCCAGGCCTTTCCTCCCTCACAGGAGACAGGAGTCTCGCTGTGTAGCCCTAGCTAATCTGGAACTAACAGCAATCCTCCTGCTCCAGCCTCCTGAGACGAGAGCTATCACTTCTGGCTCTAGGACGGTTAATCACAGTGTACCAGCCATCACTCAGTGACCCGCCCTCCTGCTCACTAGAGCTGGCACCTTTAGGGGTGTTTCAGTGATGGCTAATTTTAGGAGTCAGCTTGACTGGCTCACTGCTGCCCAGCTGGTCAGTTTCCCCTTTGAGCCGGGTGATTCTGAAAGAAGGATAGTAGCATTTGCATGAGGAGTAAGGAAGACCCATCTTTTTTAAGGTTGGGGCACTGATGACTCACCAGAGGAGTTATTGGCTGTGAACCACCACGTAGGTTTTGGGAACCAAACCTAGGTCATTTATTTGCAAGGGCAACAAGTGTTCTCAACTGCTCAGCCATCTCTTCAGACCTTTGTCCCTTTTTAAGGTTTTATTTTATTTTAGATGATGTAAAGGTTGAGGAATATGTGCACAGGTGCATGCAAGGGCCAAATCCCCTGGAGCTGGGCCGCCATGCGTGGGTGCTGGGAACAGAACCCAGCTCCTCTGCCAGAGCAGTACACACTTTGACCACTGAGCTATCTCTCCAGTCCTTGCTGCACTGTCCTAATAGAATTTAAAAAAAAAAAAAAAAGAAAAGAAAAAAATCAAACCAGAACTCCCAAGGACGGCTTGTGTATGTGGTACCTCACTCCTGTCAGGGTCTGTGAGCCCGTGAGTTCAGTGACCTCTGTGGCTATCCGATGTCTTATCAGCACAGGGAGCTGAGGCACAGAGAGCGAGGCCAGTTGTTTGAGGTCACAGGGTGAGTTCAAGACCCACCTGGGTGCGAGCCTACACAGTCTAACTTCAGCTCCTCCTTTTGCCCTTTGACCCATGCTCTCGGAGACCGGAAGATGACAGAAGGAGAAGGGGCCGCTGATGACGGTAGCAGAGCGGGTGCTCTCGGCCCTCAGCAGGTGCTCAGTTCTCTAAGGCCCAGGAGCAGCGATGGTCTTCTAGCCCACACTCCCCTTCCAGCCCCTCAGGCTATTGCCCCCCCTTCTATCGCCCAGGCTCCCCACCCCCCATCTGTGTCATCTGCTCCCTTCCTCTGCCTCCCTCTGGTTCTCAGGCATCGCACGCTGGCCCCAGGGCCTGTGCACCTGCTGTCCCTGCCCTGGTACACTGCCTCCCCATAAAGATGCACCTGACAGTTAGCTTCGTCCAGGAGGCTGCCCCTGCCCATCCAACCTAAGCAGGCTTTACACAACCACATCTAATGGGGCTAGAGAGATGGCTTAGCCGTTAAGAGTGCTTGCTGCTCTTGCAGAGGACCTGAGGTCTGACCTCGCACCCATGTCAGGGAGCTCACAGCCACTTGAACCCTCCAGCTCAAGGGATCAGCCTTCCTCTCTTACTTCCACGGGCACCTAAACACATGTGCCCAGCTTTTTATATGGGTCTGTTTATAACAGCTTCCTCTGAGATGAACACTTTCCACCCTGCAGTTAGCTTCTTAAGCAGGAAGTTCCTGAAGCTGACCAGATTCACTAGGCCCCTCCCTGCCTCAGTAAGCAATAAAAGCTGAGCATCTCCCACAAATGGAAGGAAGCTGAATTGCAAAAAAGACTCAGAGACCTGACCAGAGCTGCCTGCAGGAAGCTCAGGCCAACACAGCCACCTGGGAAGGACGCTCTCCAACCTGCTGAGCTGCCTGCAGGCTGTGCAGTGAGCTCCAGGTTCCCAGCTCTGTGAGCTGTCTCCCATGCTGGGGTGGGCTTTGGTGATGAAACTGTCTTTGAGTCATTTCTGCTCCTGAAAGCAACCCTTTACCCATATTCCTGTGAGTAACCCCAATAAAACTCATTGGTTCACCAAGTCGGACTTCAGCGGTATTTGTACTGCTGTAGGCTCCCAGTCTAAGCTAAGTGCCCATGTGTATTGCATTTCCCCATGAAAAGTTTGGTTGCACAACAGGGTCCTGGGGATTTGAGCTTAGGTCTCGTACTTACACAGGAAGTTCTCCTAACCAGTCTCAGTTTTTGAACACTGTTTATTTTGGTTTTTTTTTGGGGGGGGGTGTGAGTTGTTTTGTTTTTTTTTTTTTTTGGAGACAGGGTTTCTCTGTAGCCTTCGAGTCTGTCCTGAAACTAGTTCTTGTAGACTAGACTGGCCTTGAACTCACAGAGATCCACCTGCCTCTGTCTCCTAGTGCTGAGATTAAAGGTGTGCGCCATCACTGTCTGTCTTATTTTGTTCTTCATATAACTTACTTAATAGAAAATCTAAAGATTTTACTTTCTAGAATTGATTGCCTTTAAGGACATGAGCTCCTACAAGCCCAGCCTGTGCCAGGCTGGCACGCTTACATATGTACCTAGCCTGGACAAAACCCTGCTTATCCAGCACCCGCTGGCCCGTATCTAGTGCATGCCTAGCACAGCCCTAGAGGCTGGGGACACACCAGAGACTGGCCTCGCTCTGCCCCAGGAGAGATACAGGGGATTTGTCAGCCTGCAGATGATTCTGCCCCCATCAGTGGGAACGCACTCTGGTGACGGGGCAGGGATCTGGAAAAACTAGTGGAAGCAGGGCAGAGGCAGGAGAATAACATGCTCCAGGAAAAGATGACTGACTCAGGAGACTGGGGGAAGGGAATCGCAATTTGGAGGCCAGCCTGGGCTACACGACAAGACTCTCTTTAAAAAAAAAACAAAAAACAAAAAACAAAAAAAAAAATAAATAAAAAGGCAGACAGACATCAGAGCAAAGCTTAAGTGAAAAGGAAGGACCCCTGCAGACACCTGAGGAAGAACACTCCAAGCTGTAGGCACCAGTAGTGCTGAGGCCCAAAGTGAAGCGGCTGCAGCCCTAGTGGCCGCCATGGGGCGTGCGGTGAAGGAAACCAGGAAGGGGCTGGGATGGCGCTCTGGAGGGTGTGAGGCCAAGGTCTTTATCTCCTTGTTCTGCAGTGGGATAAACTGAGGTCTCAGTTCACAGAGGTGACTGTGAAAAGCACAGATTTGGACCTGGCGAGATGGCTCAGGGTGATGAGCATCCACTGCTTTTTCCAGAGGACCTGGGTTCAAGTCCCGGCACTCATCTGGCAGCTCACAACTGTCTGTGACTCCAGTTCCAGGGATCTGACACCTTCATACATGCAGGCAAAACACTCGTGAATGCACATAACAAATCATTTTAAAATGCAGAACAAAAAAAGAAAAACACATATTTGAGGGGAGGCAGGGTGGTGCTTGCCTTGACTCTAACCATTTGACACTCCTGTCTCCATGCCCAGGATTGCCAGTAGGGGTCGACAGGCCCCCATTCCTCCCATTCACCCTACCAAGAAGGGCCAGAGCCCCTAGACTCTCCACTCCTCTATATGAGAACTCACAGGGCAGCTCCACGGGTATCAGGACCAGAATTAGGCACCCGATGTCGGGATCACCACTAGAGTTTCTGGAAATCCATGGGGGAGCCTCCCCGCTTTGAACATCTGCTGGACTGAAATGCCTTACGTATGTGTTGTGGGGGGCGGAGACAGAGGGAAGCAGAGAGCAGACAGGGATGAAGTCACACACAGGGAGAGGCAACGGACAGGCGTAAGGAGAACACTGCCGCCTAGCAGAAGGACAGGATGACGTCATGGGTGGTGAGACCCACCCCCTGGACTGGTCGCACTCTGCTTTCACCTACAGCCATCTTGAAGTCATTCCTGAAGCTTGACATACGTGGGATTGCACACTCTTATCGTGCCTTGCAAAATGAACCCACAGCCCTTGCCTGTGCTTGTCTGACCAGGAGATGGAGAAAAATCTAACAAGTGGGTTCCCCATGGGCAGGGTCGTATGGACAAAGAATGGATAAGGAGACAGAGGACATAACTCAGTAACAGGAAGCCTGCCCAGCATGCACAGTTCCCAATACTGAAATGAAACGGGGGGGGGGGCAAGGTCACATTCCAAGTATTTGCATGGGTGGATTCTGGGGAGCTGTGATGTGTCTTTTGTGGCACCAAACAGGGGTGGGAACGACGGAGAAGAACCCCAAGTTTTGGGGCTTTCAAGATATAGGTCTCCAGTGGGCTCATGGAGTCTAGGGCACAGTTTTTGACGCTGTGGTCCTCTGCACAGTGAGAGGAACAGAGGCTGGCTGGCTGCTTGATGCAGACAATTGTGGCGGCTCAGTCCAGGCCTGTTCGATATTCTATTGACAAATTCACCTTGGCAACCTGAAGCCCGTTCCTCAAGAGCACGGCGACCTCACGGTGGTATTGTGTCTTAAAGGTACATCTTCAGAGGCTCCATAAGACGGGGAGAGAGAGGACAGGGCCAAGCAGGGGCAGAATGTGGGGGCCCCTCCCTTCCTCATCCGTAGCTATACTTCCAGTCTGCAGAAAGAGGCCCCCTTTGTGTCCCCCCCCCCAGCCCTCTCAAGGCCCAGGAACCTCACGGTAAAACCCCTAACCATGCTTCCTGAAGTGGATGCTCAGCGTTAAGACCAGGCTGCTCTAGAGGTGGTATCTGAAGGCCAGAGGGGCTGCTCTGAGGTGGAAGTCACTGACGTATGTCACTACTAATCAGCCCTCTAATGAGAAACATGAAAATGACAGTGGCTAATCAATGCTGCTCAGAGCAGCGGACAGGGCTGCGTGGGCCTGCTTGCACAAATGTTGCCTTTTCTCACAGAGGAGCAGGGCTGCCTGCAGCATGGGATGTATGCTATAGGACACACACACACACACACACACACACACAGAGGTATTTCCTTGTTGACCCTTCAATGCCTGCAAGTTGCAATGCAGGTATGACTCTGACCCCTGGATCAGCCTAAAGAGCAAGGGGCAAACCATCTGGGCCCAGGTACCCATGGCTCAGTAGCTTAGCTCCATACAGCATTGAATCCAGGTCTGACTGTCAAGCATTGAATCCAGGTCTGACTGTCAAGATCCTAATTGGGGAGAAAAAGGCAGAAGGCAGGTGGGGCACAAACGGGAAGGCACCTTCGCTGGGAAACCGAGAGGGGGATGAAAAAGCCACTGCAGCGTGGGAGAGAATCCTCGGCCGGCGTCTCTGTGTACTTCACAGCTGTGGCTGCCTTTTAGAATTCCAAGAGAGCCTGCTCTCTCACACCCGCTCCAGCGGAAGGTTTTTGTGGCTCTATGCAATATGCCTTGGCTATTGTACTAATTCTTGGTCCCTGGGGTGAAAAAGTAAAATCTAGTCACCACCAGCAGGTTGGAAACTCGAAGGATCTTTTCTGTCTGTGGTGCTCCTTCTCCGCGGCACTTCCATTCTCTCTAGCAGAAGATAACACCAGCTTCAGGCAAGGGGGTGGGGGCGGGAGACCCATTTCTGAATCTTCCAATTCAAACGAGTCAAAGAATACAGAATCGCCCCATTATAATCATTACTGTCAAATCCCAGGGCAGTCAGCTCGCTGACACAGGCCAGACGGACATCCGGGAGAAACTGGTACTGGCAGAGCTGCTTCTGTGAGGGGTCGGGAGAGCAGTAGGCCTGGCACTCCTGCCTGGCCCGTTCTGCTGCTCCGCAGGGAGGGGAAATGGCCAGGCAATGCCCGTGGACCAGGCTGGGAGCCTGATTCACCACATCGCTGGAGAGATATCCTTCTTTGGCCAAAGCCAGGGCTGCATTATGACTTTCGTGGGTTCCGAGTCTGTCAGCCCTCATGAAACAGCACTAAATATGCCATCGCCAAGCTGGCGTGGGGGCGCACGCCTTCAATCCCAGCACTCAAGAGGCAGAGGCAGGCAGATCTCTGTGAGTTCAGTTCAGCCTGGTGTACACGTTCCAGGACAGCCAGGGTGGCACAGAGAGATCCTGTCTTTAAAAAAACATTTACCCCTTCACCTCTGTTAGCATCATGGCCACCAGCAGGTCACAGTGAAAGCGATAGTAGTCCCTTTGACCTCATTTGTGCTCCTGATGCAAAAGAAAACATATCTACCTATGATGGAATATTTTTTCCGCCTTCCTTAGGAAGGGGTTTCAAACACCTGCTACAACAGGGAGAAGACCACGGGTGCTGTAACCAGAACACAGGGAGACGCCGCTATGGGATCCCCCCTCTAGAGGCCTTAAAACAGTCAGGTGCAGGGCTGGGGAGATGGCTCAGTGACTAAGGCCATCTCTTCTTAGCATGCTCTCGCAGAAGACCCTAATTCATATCCCAGTGTCCACACACGATCATCCGTAATTCCAGTTCCAGGAGATCCAATTCCTTCTTCCTACCTCCAAAGATACCAAGTCTGGTGTGTGTGCGTGTGTGCACAGAAACACACACATACAGCGCAGACACACACACACACATATACATCCACACACCAAACAAACCACATACAGGAACCGCACACAAGCTAAAATAAATCTGTCAAAATAGTCAGGTTCACAGAGGACACGAAGAATAGGGGCTTCAAGGAGGAGAAGGAGGAGACCCTGCGTATTTGATGAAGACAGGGTTTCTGCGTGGGGAAATGAAAGCCTCTACAAGAGCACGGAGAAGCCCGCTGAACAGTGTACATCAGCTTGGCATAACTAACTGTGTATTGGAAAATGAGGATGGTAAAGTTTATGTTTTATGTATTTTACCACATTTTTTCCACAGCCAGGATGGAATGCAGGGACTCCTATGTGCTGGAAGTGCTTTACCACTGAGCCATGTCCTCAGCCTAGTGGTTCACGTGTGTGTGTGTGTGTGTGTGTGTGTGTTTATTTCTTTATTTTATAGCAGATGTCTAGTGACCAAGACTGGCCTTGTTAAGATTCTCGAAGGGCGGTGGTGGTGCACACTTTTAATGCCAGCACTCAGGTGGGTGATGCAGGAGAATCTCTGAGTTCTAGGCCAGCCTGGTTTATAGAGTGAGTTCCAGGAGTCACAGGGATACACAGAGAAACCCTGTCTGGGGTGGGGATTGAGAGTCTCCTGCCTCAGGGGATGGAGAGATGGCTTGGTGATTAAGAAACAGATGCTCCTTTTCCAGAGGACGAGGGTTAAGGTCCCTTATCAAGGACCCACAACTTCCTGTAACTTCAGCTGGAGGGGCTCCTCCTCTGGCCTTTGTGGGCAGAGAACGTGCATATACATACACCTAGGCACACACACATAAAAGAAAGCAAACTAAAAAGATTTTCCTGGCTCAGCCTCCTGCGTAGCTGGGATTGCAAGCATGGACCATCATGTTGAGATCGCCACAAGTTTTAAATATATAATTTTAAAAATAAATTATGATCCATTTATGACCAATTATGAAAGTGTAGTGACACACACTTTAATCCCAGCACTCAGGGGGGTGATTAAAGGCAGGAAGATCTCTGTGAGTTCAAAGCCAGCTGTTCTACATGGGGAGTTCCAGGCTAGCTGAGGCTACCTAGCAAGAACTTGTCTCAACAAAGCAAAACACAAACAGGCTGGATGGTGGTGGCGCATACTTTTAATCCCAGCACTCGAGAGACAGAGGCCTGTAGATCTCTGTGAGTTCAAGGCCAGCCTGGTGTACAGAGCTAGTTCCAGGACAGCCAGGACTGTTAACACAGAGAAACCTTGTCTCAAAACAAACAAACAAACAAAAACAAATAAAAAACAAACAAGCAAGTAAAAGAAAAAATAAAAGAAATTAAGACTGAGTATGTAGCTCAGCTGGTGAGTGCTATCCTGGCATGCACAAATACCTGGATTTGATCCTGAACACTGCCCCAAATCTAGTATGGTGGCACATGCCTGCAATCCCAGCACTCAGGAGGCAAAGGCAGGATCATCCGGAGTTCAAGATCATCCTCAGCTGCATAGTTTGAGGTCTGGTTGGGCTACAGGAGACCGTGTCTGGGAAAAAAAAAAAAAAAAGAAAAGAAAGGAAAGGAAAGGCAGAGTGGACACTGCCCCAGAAACGGAGACCTGCAGGATGCTCCACGCGTGTCTCAACCACACTCAGCTACACTCACAGGATTTCCTCCAGCCAATGACTAGGGGGCGGAGCTTTATCTAGAAGGCCACCCAGTGACTATAAATAATATGCAAGACCTAATCCGTAGCTGGATATGATGATCCAGGCCTGTAACACTAGCACTCAGGAGGTGGAGGCCAGTGGATTAGGTGTTTGCAGCCTACATAAGGCCTTGCCTCAAAACAAATAAAAACCATAAAAGAGACAAAGTCTGGCCCGCTCATATCTTATCTTCATGTAAGTCTTGGGGTCACCTCCCCCTACCTAGAGTATCTCTTGGGGCATTGGTCTCAATAACAGCCAGCAGGAAGCAGCCATTGGTAGGGAAAATAGAGGCACTTTATTTTTGAGATGGCATCTCACATAGTCCAGGCTGACTTTGAACTTCCAGCTCACCTAGCCTCAATTTCCAACTGCGAAAATTAGAGATAGGTGCCACCACGGCCTTCCGGGTTTCTTTGAGAAGGGTACGAGCTAACCTTTTCTAGTTCACGCAAGACCCCACCTCTGGCTGCAAGGCTCCCCTCAGGAGCCTTCTGCTTCTTCCTAGTTCTTTTGCGAACAGAACAAGGGGTGCTGTGGTGCATTGGTTTCCTTTAAAATGCTTTCAGTTTAACAATGCTTGCCTCTCAGGAGACTCCTGTCTGGAAGGTCACTGCCCTGGGGCCTCTCAGGAGAAACAATGGCCCTCACCTGTGACCTGTTTCGTCCTGGGTGTTCAGGGGCTCCTAGGGTTCAAAGTCCCTCAGAAGTTGGTAGTTTCTATCCGAAGGCTTAGGAGTACAAAGACGGGGTGGAGCACAGGAGGCAGGGCGCTCACTCGAAGACCCCTCAGCCACCCCAGCATCAGAGAGGCTCACACAGGGCCCAGCAGACCCTCGAAGAGGCTTAAGGACTGCAGGGGCAGTCTCGGAGCCTGGGGCCAGCCCGGGAGGAGCCCGCCCCCTAGGGGAGGGCTCAGCAAGTGCAGGCCTCTCTGCACCCCTGCCCCAGCTCGCAGGAATGAGCCCTGCAGCTGCAGGTGAGGGGCCAAACGGATGTCCCAGGAGTCTTCAGGGACCCCCGAGGAAAACATCTTTGTGAAATGAACTGGGGAAGGGGACTTCCTGACCGAGGTTCTCTTTCTGGAGGTAGAACCAATGGGACACCCACACATTTCGGGATTCAGGAGGGCCAGATGATTGGACTGGGCCACCACGTCCTACGACTTCGTCGAACGCGCGTGGGGGTGGGGCCCGGACCCGGGTTGGTGGGGGGGCACTCCACAAGGAAGAACGACGTTGCACCGGGGTCAGATTAGGTTGTAGAAGTGTCCAAAGCCCTTTTCGACAAACACAAAGTAGAATTTGGGGATGGGGGAGTGCCCAAGGTGTTATGCGCAGGCCAGGCAGCAGGCTGGGCCCTACCATCCTCCATTCAACGCCATAAGATCCCCAACCACGGTCTCTGTTCGGTCCTCGGTCCTTCAGGGACAACCCCACCCCCCACCCCCAGGTGTTCAGCGTAGCTTGCGGCGCTCCCGCCCCAGGGGATCGATCGGCTGGCAGCGACTCGCAGCCCCGGCTCCCAGCCTTCGCCTCCGCCCCTTCCCCCGCTCTGGCTGCGCAGGACGCGGCCTCAGAACAGCGTCCTCGCGGTTCCGGGCCGCGGCCAGACCGGGCTCCAGGCCAGCCCGGGAGGCGGATCCTCCCTTCCGATCCGACCCGCCCCTCTGCCCCGGGTTTTGGGGGAACCAGACGAAAGCGAGCTCAGCTACTCTGCCTGCCGCGCCCGGCACCCCCTCTTCTCCCACCCTGGCTCCAAATACCCCCTCGGGCGCGCGCATAGCCCTGTGCACGCCGCGAGGCTGGAGCAGGGGAGGCGGGTGGGGGCAGGGAGGCGGTGGTGCCTCGGCTGACGATCACTTCGGGGTCCGCCGGAGCGATTTTCATTTCATTCCGGGGCTGGCTGCAGCAGCTAGCTCTGGTTGGGGAAAGGGAAAAAAAAAAAAAAAAAAAAAAAAAAAAAAAAGGAAGAAAGAAATCTGGCCTGTGTGTGGGCCCCGCTGGGTTTGCACGCGCGACGGGGGGCACCCGGGAGCAAAATGTAAGGGGTGGGTGTGTCAGGGCGCACCTCCAGGCCAGAGGGAACCCTCGGACAGACCGTGGGCTAACGAAACCCAAATAAAAAGCACACGTTTCGCCGAGGCCGTTGTGCGCGCGTGATGGCAGCAGCGGCGGGCGGTTGTGTCGGCTCCAAAGATCATATATGAAATATGGTCCCGGGGGCGCGGATCTCCAGGCCGGCGAAGCCTCGCGACTGAGCTTGGGGCGGGGGACGGGTGGGCTTCTCCAGGCCAGCCTGAGGCTGCCGCCTGATGTTGGGAGAAAATGGGCCAGCGGACGTCGCAGTTCCCCACGCGTCTCGCTTCGGCGCCCCGCGACCCCGGCGTGCCGCAATGCGGAGGCGCGGCCCTGCAGGGCCTCTGTGGCCCCGAGGATACCCAGGTCCTGCCAAAGGGCCACCGCCTCGCTGCCCCGGCACTCTGGGCCCGTGGCCCCACCCATGTACACTGCTAGCCCTAGCCTATCTTGGACCCCTGACTCCAGTACCACACGATTCTTGGAGTGGAACCTGGGGACGTCGGGGGCTTCGCGGTTCAAATGAAAACAAATCTTTCGCGGGTGGTGTGATAGAGGGCAAAAATGGGGGTGGGGGAGACGCGCTGAGGGGATCCCTGATAAACAAAGCCGCTCTTCCTGTAGCGTGCAGGGGAAGGAGTGCTGCCAGCCCCCCCCCCAGCAGCCTCACCGGGTCAGCTCCCCCTAAGCTAAGCTGCCGCTTAAAAACAGTTTCACCAACGTCAGCGCTCCAGTCAAAGACGATTTCCCTACTAAGGACGTGGCAGAGAAAGGAGCCCTTGCAGTTTGGTAGCCATTTCCACTGAAATCCCCTCAGCTATCTGAAATCCACCGGGAGCAGCTAGTCCGGGAAGCCTCAGGCTCCCTCTTCCCAACAGAGGCGAGAGTTGGGGTCAGGGAGCAACGGTGCCAAACTCCCTTGGGCGGAGAACCCATTCACCGAAACGGCTCCTTTAAGAAGTTTATTTTCCCCCGGTCGGCACGGGTCATGCCTGTTCCAAGACTGGATTCTCAGTAACCATTCTCCAAACTTCGGTCATTAAAAAGTTCTCGGCTTCTCCAGAGTCTGTTCCTTTGCCCTATGAGCCTACGACTGGACGAAGGAACATTGTTCCTCTCTTGGGGCCCCTGAAGGCCCCTAGGGGCCCCAGCAGACGGTGGTATTAGGAGGGCTTCTGTTTCCCAGCGGAGACAGACGACCGAACTACCCACCTTGTTTGGAAGGGGGCGGTGTCAAATTCACTGAATTAAGGAATCTTATAAAGGTTCCCGTGGCCCCCCGGGCATTCCCGTTGAGGACAGGGGCCCCAGGAGAAGGCTCTGGGAATCCCGGGTTTGGAGTCAGTCTCTCCTGTGATTTCCTCGCAGGGGCCAAGACATGGTGTGGAAAGGTAGGGGCCGCCCCAGGGGAGGCTTTCTAAGAAGGACTTGGGCACATCAAGTGACCTCATGGCTGACCCCGGGCTCCTGTCCGGCCAACCCCCCAGCCTTCTAGTCGTGCTGGTGGATCTGAGCTGCCCCTATGCCAGCTGTCAGATGAGGAATGGTATAGAACCCGCCTTCTGGTTAGGACAGGGATCGGAGCCCCCACGGGGGTAAATAACAGAGAGAAGAGAGTTGCTGCATTGGCGGGTATTTCTGTGTTTCAGGCACCTTCAGAACTGGCTTTTGGAGGCACGGGGAGTGCCGGGTGGCATTCGGCGCTTGAGGTGATTCCAGGCGGCCCCTTTCGCAGTTGAGGGAGTCTGGAGGTTCCTCTCGCAAGACCATGTGCAACTCCAGAAAAGAGTCTCTGTGCCAGAGAGCGCTAGCTCTTCTTCCCCAGCCTGCAGAGTGCTTTCTGCGCAAACTCCGCGTCTGAGCACCAAGTTTCCCTCAGTGGCCCCTAAGGACCACATCTGGGCCCCTGGACCCAACCAGCCAAACAGGCTGCCACACAGCCCAACGCCCCTGGTGGCGGGAAGGCTGCATCGGCTGTCTGCCCTCCCCTGAGCCCGGGTTCTGGGCTGCGCGGAAACACCCAGAGTAAACAGATTTTCCTGGGGATTTTCGAGTACAGAGACCGGCAATGTCGGGAAACTCAGCTTCCCAGACAGAGGGACTGGCCTACACAAGGTTGCTGCAGATCTTCTGAATGATGGACTGTGCAGACGATCTGGGCAACTTAAGCATGAGTGGGTGCGGTTGGTCGACAGATCTACACCAAGTGACCTCGAGGACCCCTCTTTTTCTGACTGAGCTGTCCCACAAACAGTTTCTCTTAAGCACACGTTAGGCACCTTAGGGGCAGAGGGAACATCCAAATACAGGAGGGGGTGGCCCTTTTCCAGTGCCCCTCCAGCCCCAAGAGCTGGGTCGAGAGTGATCACCCACATCCCATCTTGCGGTTCTTCTCTTCTTAGGAACTCTTAGATTTGGGCCTCAGAATAGTTAGACCAGTCGCCACACAGTGAGCCCCTCTCTATTGCCTCCAGAAGATGACCCTCCACCCCAACATTCCTTAGAGAGTAAACACCCAGACAGCTGCCGCTAAGCAACAGCCCAAGCCGGGTATTGCAAAGTGGAGGTGCATGGAGTCAACGTGTGTGCGCAACACCAAACGGTCTGCAGACTTCTCCTAGATTCTTGGGAGAACACGAGCCCTGGCAGACTTTGGGGGTTCTCTTCTGCATCTGGCCCTCCCAAAATCACCTCCCCGGTGTCCTCACCAGGCATTCTGGGTTGCAATAAAAGCAGGGACAGAAGAGACTCGGATGGCTCCTTGCCCTCCCCCTCCCCCGATCCACTCTCCTCTTTTGCGCTTTTTCTGTCTCTGTGAACGCTCAGCCAAGGGATTGCGCAAGCTTCCTGCTCCATGTCCTTCAGGAGCCCTGAGCTGGGGCCCGGACACAAGGCAGGCCAGGCGCACCCTTGCCTCTCCCACTTAGAATGGCATGCTCTCGGTCAGGTCTGCCCACTGCGACCCCACAGATCGCGCGGGCCCACCGGTGGCGCCCTCAGAAGGTCACATCTGGCGCAGCAGCTCCCCCAGCCGGACGCTAGGACTGAACACCCCTGAACGTGCTGGCTGGCCGGGCTCCGAGGTGCTAAACTTCACACTCCCGAGCTCCAATGGCCGCGTCAGCAGGGCTTGGCTGTCAGATACTAGGGGACAGGAATTCATGAAGAATACGTGTTTCCCTGGCCATTCCATTTCTCCTCTTCTCGCGATCCACTCATCCACCACCTTTTAGCCTCAGCTTCTTCCCGGTCCTCTCCACTCTCTTTTGAGGCCCTTTCTGGAATCCCATGAACCCCCACGAAGTCTGCTTGGGCCTCCAGGTAGACTCATACATCCCCATGTCTTCTCTCTCTCTCTCTCTCTCTCTCTCTCTCTCTCTCTCTCTCTCTCTCTCTCTCTCTCTCTTTCTCTCTCTCTCATTCCAGCCTCTCACATTTTGGGGGCTTGCTAGAAACTGCCCCTTCCCCGCGAATGAGTGGGCCAAGTGTAAATTAGAAGTCATTCAGAATGCTGGGTGGATCGGATTCAGCTCCCCTTTTTGCTGAGGGGGCCAGCTGCTCCTTTGTCCCTGTCCTTGACTCTCCGTGCTCCTTGTCTCACCCAAGTCCTCAGTCTTCTCGCTCTTTCTCTCCTTCCTAAATGCCTGGAGCCTGACGGGGCGGGGCGGTGGGCACCAAGGGTGGGGGCGCGATCTGTCCCCACCCCGATTCTGCCCCCTGCCGGAGATTCCCTTATGCCTCTAGACGCTCGAACGGGGTGTAGTTGGTGGCAACTGTAAAGTGCAGTGAATGCTTCTGTGGCCCCCAGCAGGAATCCCCGGGCCGGGCCGCGTACACCGAAAACCAGCGGCCGAGGGTGGGCTGGGGAGAGGCCCAAGTGTCTAGCTGCGGATCAAGGTAGGTCCAGCCGAGGTGCCCACCCTGGGCGCCTAGGCAGACACACCTCTCCTCCGCGGCCCCAGCTCACTTTCCCAGCTCGCAGATCCCTCCCCTGCACCTCCCGCGCC
Source organism: Alexandromys fortis (assembly GCF_014885135.2). NCBI lineage: Eukaryota > Metazoa > Chordata > Mammalia > Rodentia > Cricetidae > Alexandromys > Alexandromys fortis. Next base: position 11,763,758 of record NW_026067918.1, on the reverse strand, counting down.
CTCCTCCTCCCCAGCCTCCTCCTGCGCCCTTCTCCTCCCCCTGCCGCCCAGGCCGGGGGCCTCCGGTAGGCCGGGCTGCGCCAATCCGAGGCGCGGCCCGCCCCCTGACGCCGAGCTGGGCCCTGCGAGGCCCCGCCCGCTGACGTCCGGGATTTGCATGAGTTCTCGTGCAGCGGCGGCCCGGGCTCAGTTGTCTGTGCGAGTGCGAGCCGAGAGCCGGCTGGTGCGGGCAGCGGTGGCAGCCAGGCTGCTGAGGGGCGAGTAGAGGCGGCGGGGGCAGAGCGTGTGGCGAGGTCCCTGCGCAGGACCACATCGGGGCGCCTGCGGGAGCCAGCTGTGTCTGCAGCCGCACCGGCCGCTCGCGTCCCGGCGCGCTCGGGTTCGGCCATGGAGCTGCCAGCTGTTGGCGAGCACGTCTTCGCGGTGGAGAGCATCGAGAAGAAGCGGATCCGCAAGGTAGGGGTGGCGCGCGGGTGGCGGCGCCGAGGCGCGGGAGCAACGAGCGAGAGGCGCGGAGGGGGTGGGGAGGCTGCGGGCCGGAGCCGGGGATCCCGCGGAAGCTGATGGAGTGCTGTCTCTTCCCCCCCACCCCTCCACAGGGTAGAGTGGAGTATCTGGTGAAATGGAGAGGCTGGTCCCCCAAGTAAGTGGCGGCTGGGGCCGAGTGCCAGGGCACGGGGCCCCCAGGCCGGCGGACCCGTGTAGCTGGTGGGGTGGTGGGGGAGCGGACGGGAGGCGGGGTGGAGGTGGGGTGGAGGGAGGAGGGGGTGGGGAAGTCGGTGGCAGGCACTGGGAAGCCGAGCCGCCGAGCCTGAGCCGGGCGCCCTGTGTTGTGCTCCGCTCTCCGGGAAATGCCATCACTAATTTATGCGCTAAAAGGAGCCGGAGGAGCTGGAGAGACGCGGGGCCGAGCCCGGGAGGCCGGCGGAGGGAGGGAGGGCGCAGGCACTGACTGATGTGCAGCAGAAAATGGCTCCTTTCCCCTTTCCCTCCACCGAACGGCTCCATATTGCAAAACCAAAAAAAAAAAAAAAAAAAAAAAAAAATTAAAAAGCGACGAAAATGCAATTGTGTGCGTCCTCCCTCCTAGTGGTGCAGGATAGGGAAGAAAAAAGGCAGAAAATGTTGCGAACTGTCACTGCAGCTCTTTCGGAGGGGAATTTTTTCTTTAATTTGAAATGCGAAGGCACCGGATGGAGACAGGCGCAGGCACACACACACACACACACACACACACTCAGAGAGAGAGGCATATTTTTGCACTGCTGAGTATTTGGGGTTTGCTTGTCAGTGACAGCAGTCTTCTGGGCCTCGAGGGGGTGTGGGGGGGCCGCTGGACCGTGGGTTATCGGATTAGGGGTTCATTGCAGACCGGTTGAAGCCCTAGTGGAGACTCAGGCTGGGGATAGGAGGGGACTGCTTGCGACTTTGCATTGGGACTGATTTGCACGAAGGGTTCCTGGTGAGGACAGTGGCCTTGGAACACGTCGCAGTAACATGCTTAGAATTCTTGATGACTACCAAATAAACTGCTAGTTTCATTTTCCTCACCCGCTTTCTTCCTGCCGTTGTGTGTTTATTTTAATTTGGGGGGGGGGAACCAAGAACCGAGTTAGGCCTTCAGAAACCTACTGTCTACCCTCCAGATCACAGCTTTTGGCCCAGGAAACCACATAGGGCCTTATGTCATTCCCCAACCGGCGCCCCTCTTTTTTTTTTTTTTTACACCGTTTCCCCCCTCCTCTTTTACTTGCAAGATATAACACGTGGGAACCAGAAGAGAACATCTTGGATCCCCGGCTGCTGATCGCCTTCCAGAACAGGTGAGCATCCCTTCCTTAGCAGCCTGCTGCCCTGGCCATAGGTGGGGATAGTAAAGTGGATGACTAGTCGCAGTAATAGGAAAGGGGGAAGGGACGGGAGGGGGCATGCAGGAGCCCCACCCCCAGCAAACCCGGGTGGGCAAGGCTGCGGCCTGGACTTCTCTAACCAGTGTCCTTGGCGGTTGCTGCAGCTTGGGAGTGGGGGCAGGGTAGGGCCGAGGAAGGTAGGCTTGTGTTTTGGAGAAACTGCTGCAAGAGTGTGTGGATGACCCTGGGACTGCCCTGGAAAACTCCGAGCTGTGCCTGAATCCCCGTGGCCCCCTTCCTTGGCAACCTTAGAGCCCCACCCCCGGAGCTTAGGTGTTGCTTTCCTGCAGCCACTGCCCGCTTGGCACGGGCACCTCCCGGGGCAGCTCTGAAGGAGCTGGCATTGTGAAACCGCCCCAGACGTCATGGAACTGAACTTAACCTCTTGGCGGCCGAATAAAAGTTGACGGGGCCTTTCGCCCCCGACCCCCAGGGAGCTGGGGGTGTCGGGGAATTGATGCTTGCCTGGAGCCTGAGCTCTTACAACCCTCTTTGCTGTATTTGGTGGAGCAAGTTGCCCTTTCAGGTCAGGGGGCATGAGTGAGCGCTGCCTGGTGGTTGGGGGTGGGGTGGGGTGCCCATCCTCCTGCAGACAGATGCCACGCTGCAGCTGCTGCAGCTGGATTCACCACTGGTAGCTGTGGTTCTCTGTTTCGGAGAGGGTAGAGGGGGAAGGGCGTGGAGGAGGGGAAAGAGTCCTCAGAACCGCGCCACCCCGCAGCCTTCTATCCTTTTATTTTGAAGTATTTCCTGTGGCACATTTGCCGCTAAAACTGTAAACTCTAGATCCCGAGAGCTAAAGGTGCTTTCCCGGGACACGGGGGTTGTAAGACAGGGAACCTGACCCGACTTCACCTGGGACTTCACCACCCTGTAACCATGTCAGCGGCTGATGCCATGTTGCATAATGGGTCCCCGAAGAATTATAATCCAGGCTGTTGCAATGCCGTGCAACGTCGGAATCAGACCCCAGCTCAGCCCCAGGGCATGGCAGAACTCCCCCGGGTTGGCCCAGGGGCTTTGGGGGTGGGGATGGCAACTCGGGTCGCTGAAGAGTGGGGTCTGTGATCCCGAATCTGACAACTTTGGAGGGGTGGTGGAATCCTGGAGGACTGGATAGGGCCTGGGACAGTCGATCACTCCTTAGGTGGTCAGACCAAGCGAAGCCTGGTAATAGTGACCAGTGCTCCCCTACCCTTGACCTGTAGTGATAATTTGGAAATCTGCGTGGAAAGGATCTTGCTCTTCTAAGGAGGCGGTCCTTCTACTAGCCACCCCTGCCCCACCCACTGGCTCATGGGAGGGGGGAATTGTGCCACGTTTGGATCACCAGGTGGCTGAGAACCTGGCTCCAGCCTGGCCTCCGAGTCATCCCCAGCCCCTAATTGGCTTATTTGCCGCTATGTAAACAAGGGCGCAGTTCCTCCGCTTTTGATGCCTTTGGAGAAAAGGAGCCCTCCCTTCAACTGGCGGCCCTTTTTATCTGAGTCTTAATGAGACAGTTAGCGTCCACACTTCTGACCAGGAAGGACCAGGAGGTCAGCGCACACCTCCTGTTCCTCGGACTCCCAAACCTAGCAATGTGTCTGAAGAGCATGCCCCGGACCCAAAGTTCTGCCCTGGCTTGGCGAGTCAGCTCCAAGCAGCAACCTTCTGGACACAAAGACTGGGCTGCAGCATTTGGGATGGGGGGGGGGGTAGGGAGGAAGGAGAAGATTTACATGTGAGAGGGTAGGACCCCTTCAGCAGATGAAGTAAGGGTGGGACTTCAAGGAAGGTACCCACCTGGCAACATTGGCCACCTTCTGCCTCCAGCTGGTTCCTTCCTTTCAGTAGCACAGGGAAGGAGGCATGGGGGAACAGGGTGCTATAGACCTCAGGGAAGCCAGGATACTAACCTTGCGACCCTGTTCCCTCCCCAGGGAGCGGCAGGAGCAGCTGATGGGATATCGAAAGAGAGGGCCCAAGCCCAAACCGCTGGTGGTGCAGGTGAATACTTTGGGATCCCAGCACAAGCCCTTCCCTGGACCTTACTCCCCAAATTACTTAAAGTTCCTGGAGGGAGCACCCCAATTATACTTAATTTCTTATAGAACTCCTGGCCCCACCCCTTATGATGCAATTTCCACCTGTGGGAGCTGGAGCATTCCTGATGTTCCCGGCATGCTATAGGGCCAACCTTTCCCCTCTTTTCTCTTTTCTCCCCCTTAGGTACCCACCTTTGCCCGACGCTCCAATGTCCTGACGGGGCTTCAAGACTCCTCCGCTGACAACCGTGCCAAGCTGGAATTGGGCACACAGGGCAAGGGCCAGGGGCACCAGTATGAGCTCAACAGCAAGAAGCACCACCAGTACCAGCCGCATAGCAAGGAAAGATCGGGTAAACCACCGCCACCAGGGAAGAGCGGCAAGTACTACTACCAGCTAAACAGCAAAAAGCACCACCCCTACCAGCCAGACCCCAAAATGTACGACCTGCAGTACCAGGGTGGCCACAAGGAGGCACCCAGCCCCACCTGCCCAGACCTGGGCGCCAAGAGCCACCCTCCTGACAAGTGGGCCCACGGAGCTGCAGCCAAAGGCTACCTCGGGGCAGTGAAGCCCCTGGGGGGAGGGGCAGGAGCTCCAGGCAAGGGCTCGGAAAAGGGCCCTCCCAACGGTTTGACACCAGCCCCTAAGGAGGCAGTGACCGGAAATGGCATTGGGGGCAAGATGAAAATCGTCAAGAACAAGAACAAGAATGGGCGCATCGTGATCGTGATGAGCAAGTATATGGAAAACGGAATGCAGGCGGTGAAGATAAAGTCGGGTGAGGCAGCCGAGAGCGAGGCGCGCTCCCCCAGCCACAAGAAACGTGCTGCCGAGGAGCGCCATCCCCAGGCCGACAGGACTTTTAAAAAGGCCACCGGTGTTGCTGAGGAGAAGAAAACAGAAGTGCCCTGCAAACGCAGGGAGGAGGAGGCTCTGGTGTCGGGGGACCCTCAGCCCCAGGACCTAGGGTCCCGAAAGCGCTCCCCGACCAAGGAGGCCTTTGCTGAGCAGCCGCTGCAGCTCACTACCAAGCCAGACCTGCTGGCCTGGGACCCAGCCAGGAGCTCACACCCACCCACCCACCATCACCACCACACGGTGGGCCTGAACCTCTCCCATGCGCGCAAGCGCTGCCTCTCTGAGACCCATGGCGAGCGTGAGCCCTGCAAGAAGCGGTTGACTGCCCGCAGCATCAGCACGCCGACCTGCCTGAGTGGCAGCCCAGCCTCCGAACACCCCGTCAACGTGTCCCCCACTGCAACGTCTCTGCCGCAGCCCGAGGTCATCCTGTTGGACTCAGACCTGGATGAGCCCATAGACTTGCGCTGTGTCAAGATGCGTAGCGATGCTGGGGAACCCCCCAGCTCTCTTCAGGTGAAGCCTGAGGCTCCGGCGGTGGCGGCAGTAGTGACGCCGACCACTGCAGCAGAGAAGCCTCCGGCTGAGGCCCAGGACGAGCCCGCGGAGCCCCTGAGCGAATTCAAGCCCTTCTTTGGGAATATAATTATCACTGACGTCACGGCGAACTGCCTCACGGTCACTTTCAAGGAGTATGTAACGGTGTAGTGGGAAGGTGTCGCACCCATTGGGACTCAGCGCCTGCAATCTTGCAGAAGGCTCCCAAGGAGAAGATGCCCCAGCCGCCTGGCCAGGGCTCTCTGCCCACTCCCTGGGATCCCGATTACTCGAGTTGTCCACTCGGTGCCTGCGGTCTTGCCGCCACCTCCCCTTTCCTATAGGAGACCCCTGAGCCCTCCCCATGGACCTCCAGAACTGACCCTGAAGCCCCAAGGTGGTCTCAGAGTTATAGTATTATATTTTAACCGTGCTAACTTGTCAAGTGCTGACTTCTACCCCGGTTTGTACGTGGTGTTATTCTTGAAATGTATTGTTTGAGCTCAGAAAGCCCGACCAACCCCCACCCCCTTTCGGGCTGATATATATATATAAATATATATATTTATTTGTAGGTATTTATATATTGAAATATAAAAACCTAGATTTATGGAGTTTCCTCTAGATCATGTTATATTCTATATCAGACAAACTCTTTTCAGTTGGCCTTCTCCCTTCATCCAGTATTTCGATTTCATTTCCTCCTCTCCAGGAACTGCAACACCAGTAACCTTGGTATATATTTTTTGATACTGTACACATGGGTGTGTTGTTTCTATGTGCAAAAAAAAAAAGTTTGTTAAAAAGGCTAAAGAGCTCTCTAGAACCTGCTGCTATAGAAATGTCTGAACTATAAGCTTCCAATTATTACCTGCTTGAATGTAAATATTAAATGGAAATGTTGACAGTGTGATACGATGTCCGAGATTAGCTCAGTCGGGGACATGGGACGTTGGGGACCTCACTTCTGCCTAGATCACATGGAGAAAGCCTGTTGTCCTTGAGCTAAGCCTTTGCTCAAGCCAAATATGGGGTCTGGTGTCTCCAGAGAGGCACCCTCATTGGTGACACGATGTGGGGGAGTTGAGAGGGGCTGGACTGGAAGACTGGGGTGGAGGAAGAGGCACCCTAGTCCCTAGAACTTTCTGGCTGGTGATTCCCATTTACCTGGCAAACTCTTCGAAGTCTGGGTTGTGGAGGAGGGGTGCAGGCAGGGGTGATCAATTGGTGAGTAACTGGTGTACCCCCCGCTTCCTGGATCTTGTTTCTCAGACTGGGGATCACCCCAAGCCAGGTCCTAGAGAGACTGAAAGTTCCTTAACCTTCCCTGTCACGGACTAGGATACTAGCGGAGCGGACCCCACTCTGTAGGGCCCTGTCCTGTCTCCCACCACACACACTGTCGGCCCCGCCCCTCCAAGGAAGTAGCGGAGGCCCTTTCTCTGCCTGGCTCTCTCCCCGGAAACCACCAGGCCAAAGGCCACCGCTGGAGCAAGTGAACGGCTTTGTGGGGGACCGAGGGCCTTCTGCGGGATGGATCGGGAGGGGGTGACAGGCGGGTTGGTCTAATACCCTCACTTCCTTAGCTGCGTGAGCTGCCACTGGTTGCTCATCTCCTTGGCGGTGGCAAGACTGAGGTGCTAGGTGTGGTGGGAAGAGGGAAGAAAGGGGTTAATGGCCCCTAGGCTAGGGGTGCGGCTCAGCGGGCCAGGAAGCCACCACCAGCGGCCGACTTTCTGCAGACACAGCGATCTTTCTCCTGGTTCCCGTGGCTAAGCAGGCCCTGGGGCCTAGGACCTGGGGATCTAGTGAGCTCCAGAACTCTCCCAGTTTGCAAAGCCCGGGTCCGGAACCAGAGCCGAGCCTAAAGTGGCACCAGGGCGGAAGATGACAGTGTGTGTGTGTGTGTGTGTGTGTGTGTGTGTGTGTGTGTGTGTGTGCGCTGAGGTAGCTTGAGGGACAGAGTTGGGAAGGCTAGGGGAGATGGAGAGGAAGGCCGAGAGGGCGGGAGGCTGGATGCGCAGAGTGGCCAGTGTTGGCTGCAGGCCATCAGCGGCTGGGGCTGGGGGAGGGGTGCGGGGCGGGGGAGGGGAGGAGGGGGAGGGAGCCGCTTTTTTTTTTTTTTTAAGCCTTTGGGAGTTTGTAGCCCCGGCTTTTGTGAATTGTCCCTCCCACTACCCCATCCCCGGGAGCCCCCCTCAGAGTGAGTTAAACACCCCTCCCCTCTGTAATGAACGCCCTTTGCCACCCTGTGAGCGGAGGAGGCTGATCTTGCTTCTGGCAACCTGCCTGCTAAGCGCTAGAATTGGGCCTGTCCTTCACTAGCGGGTGCACAAAGGCCCGTGCCAGGCAGGAACCTCAGCCCCTGCTTTTCCAGTTCATGAGAACTGAAAACTCCCAGATGCTGCGGGCACTCCTCAGCAGGTCTGCAGTGGTGGTGCCTTGGTAGTCAGTGTGCCCCCCACCTCCCCGCCTCGCCTGGGGAGAGGAGAGAAAAGGCAGAAGGTGGTACTCCTAGAAGATAGGGACAGACACTGGTCCACTACTTTTCCGGAAAAGCCTGGTCTGCAGGTACCCTGGAGCCTTGGAAGCTGGGTATGGATGCCTTGTCTTTGGGGTGATCTGGGCAAATCTGGAGCCCCACGGTAAACAGTGGTGTAGAGGTCCAAGGGAGTAGTTAAGGTGCCCAGCCTGGTTGCCAAGACCCCCATCTGTCCCCAAAGGGACAGAGTTTGTCATTTACTGAGTTTCTTGTAGGCAACTTGACCTAACTTGGCCTACGTTGTTCCCAAGAGGACAGCTCTCTATGACACAGGTTTGACATACTGGTGGCATTGCCTGGTTCTTGTGTTTATTCTGGAACCAAACTGACCAATCCTGCAGAGGACTCTGCCCTCTGAGCCCTTGGCACTAGTCTTAGAAGACATGTCCAAGGCACAGAAACAGAGTTCAGGGCCCTGACAAGAGTTCCTCCTCCAAGGGCATTCAGGCAGGGAGGGTTCAGAAGGTCCAGCCCTCCCTAGCACTTTATAAACAACAGGGTCCCAAACCCTCTCTTTGAGGGAGAGAATTCAAATTCAAGATAGAAAAGGAAAGCTTTGCATTCCACACACCCAAATATCTTTTTTTTTTTCTCCAAATGAGCCTTTCTCATGGGGCTAAGTCTCACAGCCACATGAGCTGACCGTGCAAAGGGCAGGGTTATTTGTGAACCCTCCTGTCTGAAGCTGCCCACTTCTAGAAGAACCAAGTTCAACCACACAGAATTTATTCCATCCTTGGACACCCTAGTTGGGGATGTCCCACAGGTCCAGCATAGTTTGGGTTCAGAGTGGCCAGGACCAGGCCAATGAAAAATCTAGGGTTCTCAGTTCAGTTTGAATAACATATGCATATGAATTCATGTAAATAAATAAATACTTTTAAAGGTTTATTTGTCTTTCTTTTTATTGTATGTGTGTGGGTGTTTTGCCTGCATGTATGTCTGTCTGTTCACCACCGTGGTGCCTGTGGAGGTCAGAAGAGGGTACCAGAACTGAAGTTACAGATGGTTGCACGCTGTCATGTGGGTGCTGGGATCCAAACCTGGTCCTCTAGAAGTGTGTGTCTGACGGGGGGGGGGGGGGTTGGCCTCCAACTCATTAGCAGAGGATGAGGATGACCCTGGGATGCTGTTCCTCCTCCTTCCTCATGAACGCCGAGATCACAGTCATACCCATCATACTTGTGATAGTGCTGGGAACCGAACCCAGGGTTTACTGCATGCTGGGCAAGTACTCTGCCAGCTGAGGTACATCCTCAGCACTATATATATGTCCCATGGAATATTTGAGACTTCTAAAGCAAAGGAAAATGTTGTATTTTTTTTTAGGTGACAATGAAATTTAGCTGAGTACCTTAGGTGTGGTGTGGAAACTCTTATTTCAGTCCTGAATAATCACTGTGTCTTCCCTACCCACAGGGGCCCGAAAACCACCCGTCCTGTAAGGTGGTTATAATAACGACTTCGGCTGTGTAGTTAAGTGGCATAGAGAGATTGCTGGGTGGCATGGGGCCCTCACCTGCGAGTGGTCTGGGCAGGTGAGCTGGGCATTCTCTGGGTCTGTGGCACACTAAGGTAAAGGCGTGGGAAGACTTGACACTTGGTCTTTGTCAGCAAACACCCAGGACACCGACGAGAACAGCAGATCTACTGGTTGTGCCTACAGTCTTTATCGAAAACTTTTTACCTTCCTGTGCCTTTTTAAAAATGTCATCTTGAAGGCTGAACTATGCAGGGAGAGGATGAAGTATGTCAGGAGGCAGCTTTGAGCATTTTGTAATACCCTACCCTACATAAACACTCAGGTCACTTTTTGGCCAGGGAACAATTAAATAGCCCATGTCAAAGCAGAGTCTCTCAAGGGCTTCTGCCTGCAGCCCCAGCTTGACCGAAAGACAGATGGATGGAGATGTAGCTTCATACCCCAGCTCGGACCTCATTCCCTTCAGGGTGAATTGCTGACATCTTGGGGATCTCAACCCTCCTGGTTTCACAGTGGATGTCTAAGAACGTCACTGGGGCTGTGGACTCAGGACGAGGGTCTCATAGAAAACTTGCCCTAGAACAAAGCCAGAACCTCATGGTTTTTGAAGCAAGTGGATTCTGTGGTCCCCTGAGAGTACTTGCTGTATATCTGAGGTGAAGACTCTAAAGAGGAAATTGCTATTGAAGACTGTTATTCTTGGATACCAGTGTCTGCTTCTGGTGGCCCCTCGTTCTGAAACCCACCCCTTCCCTGCCCACCGCTGGCCTTTTCCTCCACAGTAAATGATAAGTTAGTATTGGCTGCTCTTGAACAGTGGCCTTTCGGGGGATTATTGCGTCAGCTTCCCTCACCTCTGTGAAGCAGTCCTATCCCTGCTTTGCAGGTGGTAATAGGAAAGCCTGGTGGCTAACCTGTCCCGAGTCCAAGAGCCAGACAGTGGGCTAAGAGTCAGGAATCTACACACCTGCCTCCCAGAGTCTGCTAATGGGTGCTTCAAAGGCAGGCCCAGATTCCATCGCCTCTCTGAACTTGTAGAGGCGATGTTATTCCAACATAGCGCCTTCCACTGGCGCTCCTAAGATCTTTGCTGTTCACTGTCCACTACCGTCAGCCAGCGGCAGGTGCCAAACGATTGCCAACCTCCATGTGTCTCTCTCTGGGCCTCACATCCCTTAGGGCGGTGGTTCTCAACCTTCCTGATGCTGCGACCCTTTATTAATACAGTTCTTCCTGTTGTGATGCCCCAACCATAAAATCATTTATTTCTGTTGCTAGTTCATAACTCTAATTTTGCTACTGTTAGGAATCGTAATGTAAATATCTATGTTTTCCGATGGTCTTAGGCGACCCCTGTGAAAAGGTCATTTGACATCCCCCCCCAAAGAGGTCTGGACCCAACAAGGTTGAGAAACACTGCCTTGGGGTACTGTGCTCTCTGTGTATTTTTCAAGGTCTTCTCTTGCTTCTTCTTTAAGACAGGGTCTCATGGAACCCAAGTTGGCTTCAAATTCACTATAGCTCCAAGGGTAGCCTTAAACTTCTGTTGAATTCTGATCCTCCTGTCTCTACATCTCAGATGTCGGGATTACAGGCATGGGCCAGCACATGGGCTGGGGCGAAACTCGGGGTTTTGTGTCCATGCTCCCACAACTAAGCTGCTTCCCCAGCCCTTTGTGTGCAGCTCTTTGAAATAATGTGTTCTTATTGTTAACCGTGTGTGTGTGTGCACGCATGCATGTGCGCGCGCACACACACACACACACACACACACACACGCTTGAGTGTAAGTGTTTGCCAAGCTTGAGGAGAGAGGCACAGATCCCCTAGAGTTGGAGTTACAGGCAGTTGTGAGCTGTCTCAGTTGGGAGCTGGGAAAACACGGGTCTTCTGCAGGAGCAGTGGGTGTTTGTAACTGCTGAGCCATCTCTCCAGCCCTTGCACACAGTTATTAACGGGACCCCTTAGATGCTGACACCTCAAATATGAGTCTGTGTGTATGGGACAGGGCCTCAGACAATAACACTGACGCCTGCGCTGCTAACCATTAACAGCATCCTGATCCAAAGGTTGCCCAGGAGCCCGGATTCAGGCAGCTCAGCTCCCCAAGGACACCAGGCCCATCTCTTCCCCACCAGGAGCCAAGCAGACATGCTGTGCTCAGCAGCTCTGGGTCCCACCACCCGCTCACTCCACCTGAGTGGTTGGTCAGGATTTCTGGAGGCTCCAGGTAATTATGTAGTAATCGGATTTAGGGAAACAGGCCCTAAGGAGAGTCCTGGAGAAAGATGCGGGAAGTGCCATAGTTTAATTTCCACGCAGCAGGGCAGCCATCTCATCCTTACGGATGGAGTCTGAATGTGTGACTCAGGATGCTGGATGCTCCTCCCTCCGTGCAGATATGCACACACATCCTTCTGTACTTGGGTTGCTATCCTTACGAATTGTGTGCACAAGACCCTGCAACGTAGAGCTCGCTACACTGCAGCTGCAATTGTCTGCAAGTTTTTATATCTAGGTTGGGGCAGGGAGCTGAGATTCCTTATGTTCTAGAATGATGAACACGCATGCATGTGTGTGCACACCTGTGTGTGTGTGTGTGTGTGTTCTGGGCTGCAGGAGGGTTGACAGCGCCACCACCTGCACTGGCAGGAACGCCTCTCCCCTCTCTGGCCCGGTGCAGGACCCTTTCAAATGCACTATATCAGGAAGCCTAATATCACCAACCCCCCCCCCCGTCCTTTCAACCTGCGCCAGGTGCCCTGTAAACCTCCCTGGATTTCCTCCCTTTCCTGTTTCATCTGAGAAATTCTTCACTAATGCCATGGTGTCTGGTTTCTCATTGTTTCTCTCTGCTCAGACAGCCTCTCGGGGTGGGCTTTGGAAAGGTGTGTTTAATGCTCTGGGCCTTCCAAAATGACTCGCTCGCTCGTTTCCACACCCTCTTCTGCTGTCCTTGGAGCCTCTGAAGAGAGGCTGCGCCACTGCCAGGGCAGCATGGGCCATCCTGTCCTAAGGACAGAAGCAAATAGCTCTCTACAGTTAGAGATGCTATCAACTCGGTTTCCCAAAGCAGGCTCCAAATGGACGAGCAGCCGTGGAGCGCATTCCCTTGGAAGAGAAGGCTGCGAGGAAAGGGGGGCCACACATTATGGTGTTTCCTCTACTCTTTTAGGCTGTGAGCTGCTGTGGGTTGAGGACAAAGGAATCTGCAGCCTTTGGGGAGGAAGCCTAGGGTTCCTAAGTGTGCAGAGAACCATCTATGCCTCCATGAGCCTCTGAGATGCTAGGGCTACAAAACATGAAAAGGCTGAGGGGTAGGGAGGGTAGACACCAGTGAGCAGAGCCCCTCCTGTGGACAGCGTAGAAGCATGGATAGCTATTTCCGGCTTTGTTTACGCTGATCCACCCCAGCCTCCCACCAGAGCTGAAAAGAGCAGGGGAAGGACCCTGCAGGGTGAAGGAGAGTCCAGACCAGCTGTGATCACCTCCCCTTTCTATGCATCTTCCCGCCGGCTCCTCTGCTGGCACTAAAAATTATTTATGTTTGCAAATTGCTTTTGATTCACGTGAGTTATTCCTTTGGCCTGCCAACAGGTCTGGGGATGAGAATTATCCAGTTTGTAAGCTGGGGATCCAAGGGAGACAGATGAAGACGCAGCGAAGTGGAAGTCAGAAGCCTTGGGGTTGAGTCTCAGCTCTGATGCTGCAGAGGCCATTGTGTCCCTTCCTGGGGCCTGGGATGGCTCAGCTGCAGAACAAGAGACTGGGTGGGGTGTGCGATTTCCTGGCCTTTGCTGGTGGCTCTCATATCTCTTGAGCCTGTGTCACCCAAGAAGGCACAGCAGAGGGTACCCTGGCCTCTGGGCTATTCCCTGGTAAACCTCTCCTGCTGGGGAGCCCGAAGCTGCCCAGCCCTGGGCCAGCAGGAAGGACTAGCTGGGTGGCCGGGATGCTCCTTTCCTTTGTCTCTTGCTCAGCACAGTCCTTGATGCTGTCTCGTTCCACAGATGAAAACAAATATGTCTGCAGAGGAACAGGAAGGGTGGAAAGTCCCCGAGGCTGGTCCAGGAGAGAGACACACACAAACACAGGAATGATCAGTCCCAAGCAGGCCAGAGCAAGATCGGCTTTGCTGAGGGAAGATGAAGCCATCTGTACTGCGGGGGAGACAGGACCAGCCCCGCTGACTGTGGTGGTGGGTGAAGCTTAGAAAGCGAAGTCCTCGGAGTTTCAGCTCCAAGCCCCTCACTCTGCAGATGGGGAAACTGAGCCTCTCCAAAACCAAAGTTTACAGCAAGGTGAACTGTTCGTATCACCCAAGAGACCATTCTCTGTGTACAAGTGTCTGTCTGGGTCCACTCCCTCTAACACGGCTGTGTGGGGATATGATACGTCTATAAGAAGATAAGCAATGGACTCCAAGTCCAATGTCACGGGGGAAGTGAGTGGTCACATGTGCCTACACAGTACTCTGGACTAGATTCTCTTTCCTGGATTGTGTTTGGGCCCTAACCTAAAGAGCAGGTGTGAAGGTCTGGGCTTCTTCCAATCTCGTCACCACCAAGTGGGGGATTGAGGGCCCTACTAACCTCAGAGTCTTGAGTCAGTTGGCTTTGGGAGAAACACAGTGTTCGCTCAGCCCTGACGAAGCGATAGTGAACCTCGGCCCTAGCCTAGAGGGGAGCTGGGAGTCTGTGTGCTCTATGGTGAGAGAGCATCAATGGATGAGCAAATGACAGCTGGATTGGGGAAGGGGGCCTTCCCTAAAGTCTGTGCCAGGAGATGAGGTCCTAGCTTGTGCGACTCCACCTCGGGCAGGTGTTACATCACCAAGGCCCTGCTATTAAAGGGTGTAGGCTTTCCCGTGCTTCCACACCGGTCCAGAAAGGGGAAGAGTGGTTTATGTTGGGGCATCGGACCCCGACAAAAGGGGGCTTTGTATTTCCCTTTGATTACCCCCAAGAAAGGATATAACCAAGAGATTGTACTTGGTGAAGTGGCCAGCTATGGGAGCCCTGACCTGAGGCTTGGTCTAAGTGGTGCTTAGTCTTTGATTTTGTAGAGGGACTGCGAAGAGAAGAGAATGAGACAAAACACAGAAAGGACAGAGGAAGCCTGGAGAGAAGTAAGCCAGGAGGAGTCAGAGAAAGAAAAGGAAGAGGGGGAATAGGGGTGAGGGGAGGGGGAGAAAAAGAGAGGGAAGAGGGAGGGCTGGTGAGATGGCTAAGTGGCTAAAGGGGCTTGCTGCCAAGCCTGAAGACCCCACTTGCTGAGACGCCCCACTGGTTGTGTTTGTGTGTGTGCATGCACACACATATACAATACCTAAGTAAAACATAATAAAATCCTTTTATAAAAAGGTGGGAGGACGGATTGGAGTTAGGACAAGAGACGGTGTGTGGTTCCAACCTAAAGAGAGAGGTAGGAACAGGCGAGAAGAGAAACCAAAGCAGGCTGGGCAGGAGGTCCAGAGGCTGAAGCAAGGGCAGGGAGAAACAGGGGGATTCAAGTAAAATGAGTTAGAAGGGTCCAAGAGGCCGTGTAGAAACCAGCCAGCAGCACCCTGGGCCTCCTGGTGACATGCACAGAGAAAGGCATGAAGATCCTGCACAGAGATGGGGAAGGCAGAGACAGCAAGGCCCTGCCCAGTGGAGGGAGCTGGGATACTCACCATGCCGGCTCTGGGAATGCACGCGGGAATAGAACTAACAGCAATGGATGCTTCTGAGGGGACCGACATGTTTTAAATATGAATTGGGGTAACTTGGGAGCACCAGGTGGATGCAAACAGCTAGGTTCTAATAGTTGTACCACAGTCCCCCAGGAGAATGCTCTGAGCTTTGAAACCACTAGGCGCAAAAGATAGCAAAAGTACCCGACTGAAGACAGATGTGATGTCACACACCTGTAATCCTAACCCTTCACCCTCTAGAAGACAGAGGCAGGACACTGAGAATTCCCTGACCAGTCTGGGCAAGAGAACAAAACCCTGCTGCCAAGCAAAATGAAACAACAGCAAAAACTCAAGTTCCCAACTACTTAAGTGTGTGTAGTGTGTGTGCGCGCGCACGCACGCAAGCACACATGTATTATTATACATGTATATGTATGACCCAAACACACA
The DNA here is from genome assembly GCF_014885135.2 of Alexandromys fortis. Lineage (NCBI taxonomy): Eukaryota > Metazoa > Chordata > Mammalia > Rodentia > Cricetidae > Alexandromys > Alexandromys fortis. The sequence goes on along the minus strand of NW_026067918.1, from coordinate 11,748,270 downwards.
CTGGGGTCGATGAGATGCCTCAGTGGGCGAACGGTCCCGTTAGGGTTATAATTTGAATGCCTGCAGCCTTTTTCTCTGCCTGTGGCCTGTGGACTGGGTTATAAAGCTCTCGGCTGGTGCTCCAGCGCCATGCCTGTCTGTTTCCATGATGATAACGGGCTCACCCTCCGAAACTGCAGGCCAGTCCCCAAGCAGATACTTTCCTTTATGAGTTGCTTTGGCCATGGTGTCTCTTCACTGCAATGGGACAATAACTAAGACAGCACACCAATCTGGAGAGCTGGGCTCAATCCCTGGAACCCACATAAAGGTGGAAGTGCATTGCCAAGTCTACACAGCTGTCCTCTGACCTCTACACACATGCCATGACATATGTGTCCACACATATACATTAAAACACACACATGTGAACGCACACACAACAATAAATAAAATTATAGAAGGAAAACAAAACATGCATTGCACGCAACTCTGTGATAGGGCAGTTGCCTAGCAAGCTCAAGGCCCTGAGGTGGTTCCCCAACACCTTACAAACAAAACAACACTGAATAGATGTTCTTTTACCAATTTTGCATTTTTCTATAAGTTAGCAAAATACTCAATTGAGATTTTTTTCTTTCTTACTTTTTTCCCTTTGAGACAGGGTTTCTCTGTGTGGCCCCAGCTGTCCTGAAACTCACTCTGTAGTTGAGAAGGCTGGCCTTGAACTCAGAGATGCAGAGATCCACCTGCCTCTGCCTCCCCAGTGCTGGGATTAAGGGTGTGCGTGGCCACACTTGGCTCTTGACTAAGATTTCTAAGAAATTGTTGTCATTATTATTACTAATTATTTTATTGGATTTTTTTTTGAGACAGTATTTCACTATGAAACAGCCATGGCTGTACTGGAACTAGTTCTGTAGATCAGGCTGGCCTCGAACTCACAGAGCTCTGTCTGCCTCTGCCTCCAGACTGCTGGAATTAAAAGTGTGTGCCACCACTGCCTGGCTCATTATCCATTATTATTTTTTAACATTCTGTATCTGTGTCTGTATGCATGAATGAAGGTGCCCTCTGAAGCCAGAGGTGTCCATTCTCCCAGTGCTGAAAACCAAATCCAGGTTCTCTGCAAAAGCAATAGAAGCTCTTAATCACTGAGCCATTCTCCAGCCCTGGACTGAGATTTCTAAGGAGTCCCTGGGGTTGGGGACGAGCGCTGACCCTGGAACCTCACAGACTAACTGGAGAAGTCATTAAGAACTCTACTTGGGAGAAGCTGAGAACCCAGAGCTTAGGCATCAGCCTGAGACTCCTCAGCAGCCCCCAGAGGAGCAGGCTCTCCTGCCCTTCACCCCATGACTTCAAGACAGAAGAATCAGGGTCCAGGTGGGTACATGGCCTAATTCTACACCACCCTGGCAATCCTGGCTCCTCCCATCTAGCTGAGCCCAACCTTCTTCTTTGGCGCAGGAAAGCATCAGGATGCGGCAGAGCAAGGATTAGTGAGCCAGGTAAACCGGCTGAGTGTGTCTTCTCTGCTCTCGACAGCTCTGTGCCCTGGGGCTCATGACTCCGGCCCCAGGAGCTCCCTAAAATTGGCTCAGATCTTGCCATTTAGTCTCCAGAATTCAGCCTCTTGAGAGAAATTGTCTCACACCCCTGGCCTAAAGTAGACTCTATTTTATTAGCTTCTGTGTTTTCATTGGAGAGGGAGGCCTCGTCCTAGATAGTTTTCTATTGTTACAATCAACATTGTGGCTAAAAGCAACATGTGGAGGAAAAGGTTTGTCTTGGGCTTCTAGGTCACAGCCCATCACTGAGGGAAGCCAGAAGAGGAACTCAAGCAAGAACCTGTAGGCAGGAACTTAAACAGAGGCCTTGGCAGAACACTGCTTCCTAGCTTGCTCTCCATGGCTTACTTAACCTGCTGTCTTATATAGCCCAGGACCACCTGCTTGTGGGTGGCACCATGCACAGTGGACTGGGACCTCCCCCATCAATCATTAGTCAATAAAATGGTTTGCTTACCTATGGGTCAGTCTGACGACAGAAACTCCTCAGTTGAGGTTCCCCCTTCCTAGTCCCCAACTGAGGTGGTGAGTTGCCCACCGCCCCTAAGAACATAAACACAGAGAGCAAATCCCAGTAGGTCTCACTCAGCAGTCTCCGTAATTAGAACGGCTAAGATCCTCATGAGCTATCTGCAGAGGAAAAGAAGTGAGAAAGGAAGATAGAAATAAAGAGGGAAGGGGTAAGAAGGAAGGAAAGAGGGAGAAAGGGAGGGAGGAAGGGAGGGAGGGAGGGAGGGAGGGGAATCCCTAATTCTTTTACCAGATTCTTCACACACAGTGTGCCCTGGACAGACATAAAGACTTTGACCCAGAGTAGGTCCTAGCAAGCTTGTTCCTGCTTGGTGTTGGTGTCTCCATCCAATGTGGCCACCTGATCATTTTTTGTTTCATTTAGAAAGGGTATATGAAAAGGGTTGAATTTTTTTTGTTGTAATATGACCAAGTATGGGGCCAGTTCCCAAAGATGGCATGGACCCCAGAAACAAATGCCCCCACAAATAGATTTTAAAGCCAGAGCACCCCAGGCCCCCAGTTCTGCAGGCCTGTGCTTAAGTGTTCCCTTCTGAAGCTGGCCACCCTAACTCCCTCACTAGCTTCCCGCGGTGGGAAAGCAGCAATGGTAATGAGAAAATCAGTAGATTGCTGGGCGCTGGCAGCTGCTGCAGGGAGGAAAGAATGGCATGCTTCAGCAGAACAGGACACAGTGGCTTCTGGTTAGGACTGTCCCCAGACACATGGACTATTTGGAAACTCTGAACAAGATCGCCTAAGCCTGATCTTGGGGTCCCTCAGAAGCCAGCTCCCTGAGAATCAGTGCTACAGCGTGAAACTGAATGCTTCAAATAGAATGCCTCCCACCAGCCATGTGTGTGGTGTGTGTGTGTGTGGTGTGTGTGTGTGGTGTCGGGGGGACCCAAGAGAAGAACCCAAGCTAGGGAGCTGCCTAGAGCTCGGAGAAGAGAAGCCTCTGGGGACGTAGGCTTGTCCATGGCTGCCCCAGCCTGCCCCCTGACACAGTGGGAAGGTCTGAATGCACACAAGAAGGGATGGCAGCACACACACACACACACACACACACACACACACACACACGCCAGTCGAGCTCTTCAGAGCTGGCTCTTTGCAACGATGAGCCACATTAACTCTGACAACTCTGGAGGCTCTCCCCTAGTCTGCTACTGCTGCTCTCTCTGGCCCCCCACCCCACCCCCAAGCTGGGCAGAAAACCACACCGTGACTTCTCTTGGCTCAGCTGGGCATGTATAGGCAAGCCATTTCTGTGTGGCCATGCCACGTGCGGCAGGTGTGGGGTTTGCTATGTTGAATGGGTCGCTGACAAAGGAAGTAAGTAACATATGACTTGGTTTCCTGAATCTGGTCCTCAAGATGACACGGGCTAGCTGACCTATAGATGTCGCTTTCTCCAGGGGCCTTCCTAAAGCAGCCTGGGGTCTGTTGAGTAAGTTTCCTCAGATAAAACATTCCATACTGCAGGAGAGCTCCTTAAGCAGGGATGCAAACAACTTTAAAAGAAAAAAAAAGTTTCAAGCACTCCCTGAAACTGACCAGACTTACTAGGCCCCTCCTTGCCAGAGTAAACAATAAGAGCCCAGCAGCAAAGAAGACTCAGATAACTACTAAGATCCACGCTCTGAAGCAAGCAAAGCTGCAGAAACTGAGCTGCCTAGAAGAGATTTAAGACAACTGAAGCATCTGGAAAGGACACCCTAGACCTGCCTGCAGGCTGTGCGGTGTGCTCCAGGTTTGCAACACTGGTGAGCTGTCACCCTTGCTGGGGTGGCCCTTGACCGCGCAGTTGCCTTTGAGTCAGGTCTGCCCCTGTGGCTAACCCCTCACCCATATTCCTGCAAGTCCAATAGAACTCATTGGCTTTCCAAGTCGGACTTTGGTGGTTCCTGTACTTTGGCCTGTTGTGGGTTCCCTATCCGAGGTGAGTAGAGGAGTGTGTCTTGTCTCTCCAGGAAAAGTGTCGTCACATAACATAACCGGTACCCGAGGAGGAGCACGTCAAAGGGGAGTTGGGGAAGAGGGAGTGTGTGGTCCTCGCTGTAGGGTTAACCTCAGAATGGTGGTGCAGGGCTTCGATCACTCAGCTCTCAGGAGGCAGAGGCAGATGGAGCTCTGTGAGTGCAAGGAGGGGGGGTTCACCTGAGGCTGAGAAGCCCGAGAGGAGCATCCTCGGAGGACATTCTGCTAGACTTGTCCTTGGCTGTATGCTGTGTGTGTTAGTGCAACTTGGTATGGCAGCAATTGCATGGTTCTTCTTCTTTTTCCTCTTCCTCTTCCTCCTCCTCCTCCTTTTTCCTTAGAGACAGGATTTCTCTGTGTATCTCTGACTGTCTTGGAACTCCTTCTGTAGACCAGGCTGGCCTCGAACTCAGACATCCTCCTTCCTGTGTCTGGGGTTAAAGTGCTGGGGTTAAAGGTGTGCTCATCATACCCGGCTGCTGCATGGTAGTAAGACATGGAACTAAGGCCGAGCCATCAGGATTAGGAATGTCTGTAGGACTCCCAGGATGGCAGTCTTCCTGCATGGTGAGTAGGGTCGATACCCTGGAAACAGTGAAAGGTTTGGAGGAAATTTTCCAGTCTTTGAGATTACTGCACAAGAGGAAGACTGTCGGCAGCAGCGGCGGAGGGCTTGCCTGGCCTCCGCTGTGTGTAGTTAGACATGCATCTGAGGCCAAGATGGTGGCCAGACAGGAACTCGTCTGTGTAAAAGAGCAATTTCAACAAGAAGCTCCATGTTAGTTTTTGATCTGGCAAGCAAATTAGATAAATGAGAGGCTGAGATGGAGGTGTTGGCTTGCCGCTTGTTATGGCTTGGGGGCCACGGGGCTAGAGAGGTGGTTAAGAGCGCTGAATGTTCTTCCAAAGGACGCAGATTCCGTTCCCAGCACCCACATGGCAGCTCAGTTGTCTGTAACTCCAGTTCTAGGGGATCTGTCCGACACCTTCACACGTACATACATGCAGGTGAAATACCAATGCATGTAAAATAAAAATAATCTGTATATAATATATATAATAATACTAGATAGATAGATAGATAGATAGACAGACAGACAGACAGCATGGGAGCCAGAAGGAAAAGGACAGTTCAAGTTGGACCTGTGCTCAAAAGCCCTTCCTGGAATCCATAGAGTTGGATCCCAGGGGAAGATTGAGAGACTGAGGAGGAGGAGAATATGGAAGAACAATAGAAGATCCCCTTTAGGTCCTGCCTTGGATAGAAGGAAGGGAAACTCTGTAATCCAGCCTGCAGATGGGGCACTAACAATGGTCCTGTGCAAGAAACTATGGCAATAAGGGAGTAGTCATCATCTGCGCTGCTAGAATTGGGGAAGATTCTTCAGCAAGCAACGGAAGAGCCTCCTGCAGCCTGGTTCGTGACGCTGAGGGACATGGGAGTGATGGGATCAGTCTGGCCACTGTGGAGGCAGGAACACAAGTGATGTAATTACCAACCCCTCCTTAAGGCAAAGACTGCATAACCCGAGAGAAGAAATCAGTCTCTGGCGGACTGGCTTATCGGTGCCATTGGGAACACTTGGTTCTCTCCATCTGGCCTCCCCGTAAACGGCAAGAGAACCACAGAGGAAGGGCAGGCACTACTGAGGGAGCTAAGATTCAGAGAAGCTGTGTTGGAACCCCACGAGCATCGGTGGCTTTGCTGAGTCTGTTGGTGGGACAAGATCTTTATAAAGTAGGAAAGGCTTTGGCAGACTTCAGTGGCTTAGACTACACACACAGAGTTCTTAAAGAGCGAGACAACCTAGAGGAGGTAGTCAGAAGGGTAAGTGGAGGAGGAGGAGATCTGCCTGCGCTATTTGAAGACAACTGTGGCAAGATTTATGTCAAGCTGAAGATCCTGAGGCGGGAAATGATTGCCAGGCTGTGTGCTGAGGAACTTCTGGAGGTTTCTGGAGCCTGAGAAGCAGTTCACAAAAGACACCCGTGGTAGAACAGTACGTCTGGAGACAGACCATCAAGCCTGTCTTAGTGGCAGGTAGTTCTCCCTCAGGGCAAGGAGGGTACATTTCCCTCCAGCTAAAGGTTATGTGGAGGTGGTTTGCCCAGTCAGGAACTCCCCGAATGGCCAGATTTGGTGAATTGAGCCAACCCAAGGGCCACTCTGACCCAGGGAGTCAGTATGTGCCACAGGGGAAGGCAGAGAGCCACGTTCACCTTTGACCCTGAGTAGATATGACCAAATGAAGTCAAGTCCGCTGAGTTTTCCAGGTGTGGAGAAATGCAGGGCGGCTCCATGGGAGAGCTCAGGATGAGGAAACTTAACGGCTCAGAGACAGTCACCAAGGGTTACAGGGAGCTAAGTAAGTTAGCACTGCCTGTCCATGCTTCGTGCCCAGGCTTGATGTGCAGAAAAAGCAATTGATACTAATAGATGGAACCTTCCCGTGCTCTATTGGACCTTGTAATGTTCCATTTTAGGACCTCTGGGGTCACCTGACACTGCCGAGGACAGGTGACCACAGACATTCAGAGTGCTTCCCCATGGTTACCTTTGTAACCCACTATTCATTGTGTGTTGGGGGTTCAGGATGCTGCCTTGCTCCGCCCACCCTCTGCAAAGGGTTTTGTTGTATAGATGATGCTAACCTGTGACTATCTTGCAGATTTGGAAAGCCATTGGAGAGACAGACAGGCACACCGGTACTTCTCCCCACCTACAATCTTCCTGAGCCAATTAATTAAAAGGAACAATGTGTTAAAACCATAGCTACAAAGTGCAGAGTTTAAATCCAGAAGGGTGTACCGTACATAGGTGGGAAAGACACGCCTAGAGGCTGTAAGGTTACTGAATGAAAACCCCAGTGCCAGGGTCGGGCTATCTCCTTGTGAAGCTGTAAAGCTCCCGAGGCCCCATAAACCACGAAGGCTATTACTACGGCTGTTGGTAGTATGCCAGAACTAGACAGATCCCAAAGACACTGCGTGTGCCTGCTTTGACTACAGGACATGGAGATTTTTAAGCTGGGACCAAACTGGAAACTCCCACCCTGATGCCTGGCTTTCGTGGTGCCAGAGGAACCATGCAGGCTGCTGCTGGAGAAACTGTGACCAACAGTCCTGCTTGGCTCTGGATCTGAATGTTAAAATGCTGACATGCTGGGCACGCTGTGTCTGCTTGTGCAATAGCGGCTCAGCTATTGTGGGTAAAACCAGCAGCCATCCAATTGGATTTAAGGTCCTGTTCTGCAAGAGAGAGTTTATATCTGGTACCGGAAGACAAAGTACCAAGACAAAATCCTGTGGCTGGATCGGGCACGGGGAAACGAAGTCTGTGGTTCTACTAGATGCATGTGATGTGCCTGTCTGGCTGCCTTCTAAATGCGTGTTTACACCCCTAGGCCCCTGGTGTTATCAGCATCAACTCGTAACCACTGGTGAAGCAAGTGAGAACAAGTGACTCTTATTGTGCCATGGTGGCCTACTTCTTAGCCTTAGGTGGACATCTACAGTGACCTTCAAGGCTCAAGAATCTCTGAGAGGAGAGGGTGTAAGAGCCAGAGGAAGAGGTAGAATATTGTGGAACAGTTTCCTCCAGGATTAAAACATGGCATCCTGCTGGAAGTTCCTTTAGCAGAGAGGAAAATAACTAAGCAGAGGCTTCAGGAATTCCCTGAAACTGAACAAATTTGCTAGGTTTCTCCCTGTCAGAGTAAATGTTTGTTGTTTTGGTTTGGTTCTGGTTTTGGTGACAGGGTTTCTCTAGCTTTTGGAGTCTATCCTGGAACTAGCTCTTGTAGACCAGGCTGGCCTCAGACTAACAGAGCTCTGCCTGGAATTAAAGGCGTGTGCCACCACCACCCAGCATTGTCAGAGTAAACTGTAAGAGTCCAAGCTACAAAGAAGACAGAACAGGACCCATGCATGGATGGATGGCTTCTCTGCACTGCCTGTGGAGCTGCTTGCACTGTCCAGTCTCCTAGAAACCCATGGTAGAGGAGTCTGCCCTCAGATAGAGAACCCTTGGCTCTCCACAGCCACTGGGTTGCTTCTACCCCTCCGTGGTCTTTGCAGCTGCTCAGAAATGGCCCAGGGAACCTCCTGCTAGTGTGCCACCTCCACCCAGAAACTAGGACAGCGTCTAGGATTCAAAACCTAGGCATTGTGTTTGGAAAAGCCCTGCCCCGTCTCCCTCACACCATTCAGGGCATTTATCTCCCTTAGACTGCTGGATCCAGTATCCTCATTGTTGGGGCTGTGTCTTTTTCTCCATAAGGCCTGCACAACACAGTGTGTGGGAAACCCCGGGTAGATAAAGAAAGAATGAGGCATGTGGATAAGGTTCTTAGTCCCCACTGCTAGAGTAGGAAAGAGTAGAATCCCAGCGGCTGGGGACTACATGTGGCAGATTCCTGGCACACACCTACCAGGGAATATCCTGGAGTCGTCAAGTAATGCCCCCCCCCCTCTTTGTATTTCTTCTGTCTGCTTTATCCTTTACCTTTCTTGCACTAGGAAGCAGCTCCTGTTGTAGCATGTGGAGTGTTCTGCTCATGGCATCTCGTGCTCACGGTTTCATCGTCAGGGTAACAAATGCAACGCACACTCCTGCCCAGGTTCTGTGCCCCTTTCCCGCCCGTCACTCATAACTGCAGGCGGACCCCTGAGCCAGGCACCATGCGTGTGTCGTTGCTGGTTTTCTCTCTCCTCCAATTCTGGCAGCACATTGGGATTGTTTGCATTAGTTTCCCAACCACAAGGTGTCGAGACTCCACACTGGCAGTGAGTAGCAGAGCTTGGGGAAGAGGAAGCTGGCTCCTAACCGCAGTGGCCCACAGCTGCCACTTGGAGTCTATATGGAAGGCCTGTGCCGACTATGATGCCTCCCTGGCAAGAGGGGCAGCATAGCCATCAATGCCTGCCTGTCAGGGGTTTCTGCTGCTGACCAAGGTGAACTCCACAGCGGGCATAGCTTTCCAGAGCCATAGGGTCAACATAAGAATGGTGGTGCATGCCTGTAATTCCAGCACTCAGGAGGCAGAGACAGGTGGATCTCTGTGAGTTCAAGGCCAGCCTGGTCTACAGAGTGAGTTCCAGGACAGCCAGGGCTACAAAGAGAAACTCTGTCTCGAAAAACAACAACAACAACAATAACAAAACAACAACAACAACAAAACCCACCTCCCTCCAAAAAGGAACTGGCAAAAGCCCTGGGGAGGAGGCTCATTTTATAGAGGCTGGCTAGGGTCTGCTGCCCTATAAGCAGCCTTGTTCCCTGAGCCCAGGAGCCGTGGTATGGATTTGCTAAAGGCCTGGCTGAGACCTGCTTCGAAACCAACTCAAGGCCCTGTAAGCCTCGCAGGGTGTGCTCAACTCCAGGGTGGAGTGGCTTCCAGGAGAAACTGCAAGCCATCTCACTGTGTGACACATGCCTTTTGTTAGCATTCTCATTAAGAGTAGACACTGTCCCTTCTCAACCTGGGAGGGTTTTTGTCCGGGAGGTGTGTGGTTGTGCTGAGACTTCAGGACACCTAGGCAGGCAGTTGAGCTACACACTCAGCCCCTACGTGTGGTGGGTTTTTTGTTTTGTTCTTGTTTTCATTTTTTTAAATTTTGTTTTAGCTGATGAATGTATTGTTAGCCATCTTGGCTACAATTAGTGTGCTTGTCACTAATCTTGGCTAATCTTGGTCAATTTAGTGTGCTATTCTGTGAACACTATTGTTAGGTCTGATCTGGTGGGCCCTACGGTTCTAGCCAGTGCCTGAGTTCGCCAGGCATCTCCTATGTGGCTGGTCATCTACTTCTATTACCCCCTCCAGGTATGCCCTACTTATTCTGTGCCCTTAACAGCAAACAGGGCTCCCTGGGATGGCACTTCTCAGCTGTCCATGATGTAACGTGGCTTCTGGTCTCCTCCCAGCTCAGGTTGTAAGATAAGGGCAGAAGCTGAATTGGTTCCCCTGAAGGAAACACCCCTCACCTGACCAGAATGTTTGGCCAACACTGACCTTCCTAGGAAGTCTGTAGGGGAATAGTTAGCTAACGCTGGACGGACTGACAGCAAAGGATGGAGTGGAGGAGGAGTCTCGGAAGAGAGGGGGTTCTGCTGCTTCATCAGGGCTGGAAGTGCTTGAGACCCTGTAGTGCCCTCTGAGGCCTCAGTGCAGAAGCCAGAGCAGTGCCACCAGCAGAAGTAAGTACAGGGAGTGATGTAAGTAAGTACAGGGAGTGATGTGGGACATGGGACGGGGATTCTCTGCGGAAATGAGGCTCTCCTCAGGCCACTAACTAGTGTAGTGCCTACTCAAGTGTCAGGAACCTTGGTGTCGTTTCATAGGCTCCGTGTGTCCTTCCTGTGCAGACGGGGCCAGCAAAGCCTGGAGAACACAGATCCTCTTAATGCCTGCAGACCCACACTGCTTTGGTTTCCCGGAACTCTGAGGCCTTGGGTGGAGTCGCTGGGAGCCAGTCAGGTCAGCCTCCTACAGAAGCACCAAATCCTTCATATCTCCCAGGGTCATTCCAGGGGTTGATTGCTTGCTCCTCTTTCCTCAGTCACATTCGACTCCTCTGCCCCCTCCCATCCAGGTGTGTTCCTGGCCAGGCTGAGAGCTGACCAGGTTGCTGGAGGAGAGACAGCTTTGGCAGGTGACCCAGCCGTCACTTGGACACAGCCTGTCAAGTTTCATTTCCTGGCAACCCTTTTCAGAAGGAAGAGCAGCCTCTGCCTAGCGTGGAGTGACAGTATCCCCGCTTACCGTGGTTTGTTCCACTCCACAGCTGCTTGTTAAAGCATTTTTATACCCCTGCTTACAAGGATGTCTGCAGACCGGATGGCTACCTCGTCGTTGGGTAGCTTTCTTCTGCACCTTTCCCAAGTGAAGAGGAAGGGAAGGCATCGGAGATGGATCCTAAACCCTACCCTAACACTGTCTTAGAGGGGAGCCTGTTCTATTGTCTCCAGAATATAGACATTGGTCCTCCAGGTCCAAGCTGGAGGAGGATGGAACTCTGGGGAGGGGAAGCCCAGCAGGTTGCGTTGGTCCTTACTAACTAAGCAGACTGATTTCCAGTGTCCAATGGGACACTCGGGTAGCAGAACCCGTGTGATTGTGTCCTAAAGACTGGCGCCCCCGCTTTGGACACTCCTGCCTGTCCTCCCGCAGCCCTGGCGACGGGAAAATCAAGCCATTTTCCTTCTTGGTCTTGGTGGCGCCAGGACTCAGACCCGCATGTTGTCGCGGCCGCCTGCTCTACTCCCCCCAACCGCGGTCACGCACCATCCGGGATCTTTAGGGATTTAGCGTGTGACCTATAAAGTGAAGGCAGTGACCACGCAGTGGGTGCGACCCGGGCAGCTTGGCGATTCATGTGGACAGGAGCCTCCTGCTGGGTGTGGAAGCTCAGTTGCTTTCTTGTAAAGACGCGCAGCATAGCCCGTGGGCCATCAAAAGACGTGCACAAGTGGACTGCGAGGCCACATGTCCAACTTCCCACTCAACTCATGCGCCAATGACCGGTTATTTTCCGCCACTCTACCCCTAGTTCCTCCAAATTCGGCGGCCCGGGACTCACTGAGGCACTCTGGGCCCACACAGCCTCCACAACGGGTCTGGCTGCCTTGTAATGACCGGCCACTCTGCTCCCGACTCAGCTCAGTCATACACACACTGTAAGTATGGCTGGGGCAGCTTGCGTTTCCGCAGGTGAGCACAGGACGTTGGGCAAGGAATCGCTTGGAGCTGGCTGTCAGGCAACGAAGGTCGGGAGTGGAGCGGAAAATGGTTGTTTTTCGTGATGGGGGAGCGGCCCTAGGCTCCCAGCGGCGCAGGCGGGCGCGTCGCTTTGACGCCAGCCTTCTGGGCAAACCCATTCAGTGCAGGGCAGCCCAGGCGAAGCCGAGCCGGGCTCACCCCACCCTCTACCGAGGCTTGGGAAATAGGCGAAGCGGTCAGACTGGTTTCCGGGCCAGAATCGGGATCCACGCGGGCTGGCAGGCGTTGGTGGCAAGGACTGAACCCTGAGGGTGGCTTACAGGCAGGCCACCCTGGGGTGCTTTGTTTCCGACCCCTTAGGGTGAGGAGAAGGGCAGGCATGGAGATAGGGAAACAGCTTTCAAGTGTGGGTCAGTAGACTGGCCGCTCCCCACACCCGCTGCTGTGCCCAGCCCCCACCAGCTCAGCAATGTTGGACACGCGTTCTAACACTGGGGAGTACCCTGGAGCCTGGGCCTTTTGATCTTGGGGTTGGGGGTTGGGTAGAAGAGTCAGTTCTGTCCTAACCTGCAGGAAGACCTCACCCTAGCCATGTGCACACCCTTCGTTCAGCCTCAGTTTCTTCATCTATCACTGTCCCTGGTAGTAGATACTCCTGGGAGCCTGGGGGATGGGAACTTCAGAGGGTCAGTGAAGGAGGGAGGAGGATGCCCAGAGCCAGTGTCCATGCTCACCAGTGTTCCGTGTTTGGAAGAAATCCAGCGAGGGGTTAGGAACGTCCCCCGCGCTCCCATCCCATTGCTAGGCTTTGGAGACTTGCAGACAGGAAAATGGAGTCTTAAGGAGCAAATTCTCCGTTCAGAAGTAGCATAGCATTTGACCCATAAGACTGGCAAGTGCCAACATTGTGGGTGTTTCTGGAAGGAGAAAGGGGTCCCTAACTCCCTTGACCCACTCCCGCGTCGTGGGTCTGGAGTCCCAGTGTAGGAGCGTCGAGAGAAAAGGTTGAGCAGGCTAAGGGACTGAGGCAGTAACACTGCTATCGCAGAAAATGGAGTACCGAGTTTGAGGTCTGCAGGGGCTGAGGAGCAGGGCTGAGAGCTGTCTTGAAAGCCTCCCTTGCTGCTATCTTCTTTGTGGTTTCTAGGTGTGTGTGTGGGGGGGGGGGGGGAGAAATCAACCCGAGGAGCCTAGTTTGTCACTACAACGGGTTGTAGGGACTTTAGGACTAGTGATTCACTCAACCCTATCAGAAAGCGAAGGACCCGGAGCTTCCAGAGTGACAAGTCCTCATTTCTGTACGCTGTGGGACCCCTTTCCCGCAACCCCAGTAGGCTGGGGCTGAGGTGCGGGTCTAGCATGGCCAGCTGGTGTGACGGGGCGCGGGGGGAGGCGAGGGAGGGAGCCGGTCCCTCCATCCTCGGAGGCTGTGGTCGCAGCACGCGGAGCCTCCCTTGGCCGGGGGCGCCGGCCTCAGGAGAGGGAGGGGTAGGGAAGTGTGTTGGCCCCAGGGTCACCGGGCCCGCCCGGTTAGCTTGGGTGGGCTGCAGGGGCCCCCGCCGGCCCGCCGCGGCTTTGTCTGCGCTGCTCCTCTTTGGGAAGGCGCCAGCCGGGGTACAAGATGGCGGGGAAAGGGTGGGATCGCAGGCGCTCTGCACGCGCAGCAGCCCGCTCCACCCGCGCCACGGCGGGGGCGAGCACCAGTCCCGGGGTCTCCTGGCGTCCCAGCTGCCCCCCTGCCCCGGACCCAGCGCCGGCTGGCCGCCGCCTGCGCGCGCTTCGCTCCGATCAGCCCCGACCCAGGCAGCTGCAGAAAATGGCTGCCAAAGCGGCGCCAGTCGCCACGCTGCCCCGGGCGGGGGGCGCGCAGCAGTCCTGCACCCTGCTCCCCGCCCCCTTTAGGGGACTCGTCTGAAGCCCAGACCCTCGCGGATTCCGGGGCGTGGGGGCGAGATGGAGGGGGAAGGGCGTCTACCTGCCGGCGAGGGCTTACCGGGTGTGGGGGGTGGTGGAGGGAGACAGTACGGGAAGGGCACTTTCGCGTCCCCACCCCCACCAACGTGTCCAGTGTCCTCGTGAGGTCGCAGTGCCCGGGTGGGGAAATGTTAATGGGGCGTTGGACCTCAGTGACCGCTTGGACCCCACCCATCTAGATAGCGCTACTTCCCCCACCCCCATCCTCCAGACCCTTTGCGCCCTTGGCGTTGAAAAGGTCTGGCCAGCTCAAATGCTGCCCGAAGGGAAAAAAATAGCAATAAAATATATATATATATATATAAAGCTGCGTGTGTACAGACTACAGAACGACCCAAGCCCGGAACTAAGCCGACAAGATCCGGGTGGATCCCGGGGCGCCATGAACCACAGCGGCGGCGGCAGCTCAGCAGGTGCCTTGCGCCCACCACGCTCACCGCGGGCGGCTGCACCCGACCCCCGCCGCCTGAGCACAGCAGGAAACCACTGGCCCCCGCGGAGGTGCCTTTGACAACACCACCTCTGCCCGGCCGCCAGGCTCAAACACCCTTTTCCTTGCGTCAAGGGGAGTCCAAATCTTGGGGAGGGGCGCTTAGGGCGAGCTGGACGTCCTGGCTAGGGGCTTGATTTCTGGATAGGCTCACCAGGGAAGGGGAGAAAATTGCCCCTGGTGCTACAAGACTGAGATCTCAGAAATAAACGAAAAGTGTGAATCAAGGCTCCGTGGGTGGGGTCGGGCTACAGAGTTCGGACTCCTTGACCTAGCTCCGCAAATCTGTAGCCCCCTGGTCCCCTGACTCGAAAAATATCCAGGCTCCCAGCGGGCTGGGCCGCACTGGGAGAGGTGTGTGAATTTGATTTTTTTTCCTTCCTATCTGTAAGTTTCTCCGGTTACCCCTCCCGCCAGCCGCGTTCTCCACGTCTGTCGATTTCACCAAGCAGAGACTGAGAAATTGAAAGTCCAGGAATAAGAGAGCAATGGCCAGAACAGGAGCCAACAGGTTATAAGAGCAGGCAGTTCTAGATTCGGTATCGGCTTTGCAGCTGGGGTTTCAGCAAATGAGAAGAAGCGTGTTTAAGAAAACGCGTCCTTGACCAGGGAGAAGTTGGAGATCTGGTTCTCCGCACCCCCTCACACACACCTGGGCGTACTGTCCACGCACGCAGCAACGTGGGTTGGGGGATTTAATGTAAAGGTTTTCGCTAAATGGGCTTCCGCAGGTGAAGGGCGTGGTGGGTTGTGTGCGCCCGGGGTGGGGTGGGGGTACTCAAGCTACAACCCAGGTTTGAAGACCTCTTTCATCAGTGGCAGCGGTCTGAAGCTGGGCTCAGACCTGAACAAACCTTCTGCCCTAAGACACCCTCAGCCTCTCCACGGCAAATCACCTGCAAGGTCAGAGAGGGGACAGAGCTGGCACCGAAGCCGGTGGGGCCGGAGCACTGTTTCCTTCTGCAGAAACCAGAGAGGCGGCCGCCGAGGGCCAAAGCTAAATCGATCCAGCGGGCAACGCCCTCCCCAATTTCGCACCTGTGTTCCCTGACTGTACCCACTTCCGTCACCACCCTCCCTCCGGAGCGACAAGGTTGAAAGATTTGAGATGGGATGGCAGGGAGGGGGAGTTGGGGAGGACCTCCCAAGCCTAGAGGTCGGGCAGGTTATCCTTCCCTGTCCTCGCTGCCCATCTTTCCCCGTAGCGGACCCTACCTGCTTGCTCTTTTTAGAGCAGGCTGTCCAGTAGGGGGCATCCCTAGAACCGAGCTCGATCATAGGCAAAGTCCCCAGGGCTCTAGGGCACCCATTGTCTTAGATGTCACCTTTGGGTCCCTCCTCTTCCCAGGACAAAAGTGGGATCCCGAAGGGTAGTTCCAGCATTTAGGCATGCTTAAAAGAGCCCCCCCTCCCCTACGTTAGCGATCGCCCTGGAGGGGGTCAACCGGACACCTGTACGTGCGTGCGCGCACCCGTGCGGATGGGGGAGGGGGCGAAGCGCCCTTAGACAGAGGTCCCTTTTCTGCCTGAGTTTGAGGTGATTGGGAGTCTCGTCCCTAGAGGATTAGCTACATAGCGACACCTTCTGCTTCTGCCAGTTCTCATCCCACAGTGGGCCCAGCGCTGGGCACCTGACCTTCATCCCACAATCATTTCTCCACTGCATTTTCCCTGCAAAACCGAGAGTCCCTCTTCTAGTCCATTTTACTCCCATTCGCTGGGTTTCTTTTTCGCCCCTAACAATTGGCAGGCTTTTTTTTTTTTAAAGTAACCTTTAAATGAGACATCGATTTATCATTATCATGATTGTATTCAGAAATCCAGCCCGAAGGGATGCCCTGGGAGATGCTAATTTGGTGGTACCCACTGCTGTTGTGGGTTTACACACCGCTAGCCCCGCAAGCGTTTTTCTTCCGAAGCTAATTGCTCTGATTAACGGATGGGGGGCAGCGAAGCGGAGGGGGTTGCTCTCGGACTGTTCCCAGAGCGCGGTGCGTGTGTGCATGCGTGGACCTGATGCTGCAGAAGCTACTGCGCCAGCGACACACACACGCACACACACGCACACGCCAGCTCCCCTCCCGCATCCGGGGCTTCCCGCCCATCCCCGTTGCTCTCTGGGTTTGGGGAGGGGGGTTCGTGCGTTGTGGATGTGAGCAAAGCGGGCGGGGGGGGGGCTGGGCGAAGACACGCCGAACGGACCCCGGAGGAGGAGTGACAACGAGGGCGAGGGGGAGGGGAGAATCGGGCGAAGAAAAATTGGGAAGAAGATTCGAGCAAAAATGAGGGCTAGGCAAGGAAAAGGGGTGCCGAGGCGAGAAGCCGGGATGCCAAGGGAGAAAGAATGGGAGGGGGCGGGGAGCGGGCGGGGGCGGCTGGCTCCTTTCCACTCGTGAGAGCCCGGTTGCCGAGAGACGCACCGGCCAATGAGCGCGCACCAGCTCAGCCTGGCGCCTGCCGCATGTCCTTATATGGTGCGGCCGCTCTGCTGGCGCTCGTGCACATCGCCATATAAGGGCAGGAACCTAAATACAGGCTATACCTTGTTCTCCGCTCCGGGCCTGGCGATCGATGAGGGCGCCGCCGAGCGGCTGCGGTGCGCAGGCTCTGGGAGCTGGCGGCGGGAGGCCCGCAGTGGCCACTGCACTTGGCCAGATGTGGCCGGCCCGGTGGCAGCTCGGCCAGCTGTGGTGCGGTTCCCCCCGCCCCTCCTGCCTTCCCTCCCGCACCGGGTTTCTGAGGTGCAAATGCAAATGAATCAGGATTGAAATCTAATTGCTTTTGTTTAAAAAAAAAGGGGGGGGGAGCGAATCTGCGTGCGAGGTGGGAGGTGGGAGTTGAGTCCCAGAAATCTAGCCAAACGCCTGGAGAGAGGGGAGGGCTAATTCTGGATTTGGGGGTTCAGAGTCCCTTCAGCTGTCTCCTAGGATTTGGCTTGTCCCTCTGTCATGAGTCCCAACACCCCACCTTTCCAGTCCCTTGGCTCCAGGCCTGTCTGATGGCCGTGGCCCAGGCCCAACAGCAAGGGCTACTTGTGGCTGCCACTTTGAGGAGGCCAGAAACTGAGCCAAGGGAAGGGTAGGGAAGGCCTGCAGCCAGTCAGGCCTTAGAAGGAAGAAGTAAGAGGTGTGGCCATCACACCTCCCTTCCCTGTTGCTCTGGCAGCTCTACTTCCCGGTGAGCTGCGGTGAGCCAGGCTCTACTGAACCTAGTTCAGGGAGTAGGCCACCTGGACAGGAATGGTGCAGGGTAAGAAGAGGCAGTTGGCCCAGGTGGATCCCGTTCACACCCTGCTCGTCCTCTGAGCCTGCTTTGCTTGGTGACATCCATGCTCCAGCAGGGAGGACTTCTGCCTACTCCAACTGGAAGGAATCGGAAGGGAGGGTATGGACAGTGGGACCGGTCTGGAGCCAGGGTGTCCAAGGACTGCGTTCAGGCAGAAGGATTTCTAACTGGGCCCAGTTAGCCCAGTTCTCCCACCCAGCCCGTGCAAACCTGAAAGTGTTAAATGCTGTTAAAGATCTGAGGTAGGTCATCAAGCACCCCCTCTTAGTGCGGACTGAGGGCTTTCCCCTCCCACTGTTGACAGCAGACACTCCTGGATTTCCCAGCTCTCCGGTCCCCACTGGCGGGTGGCCCAGGAGAAGCCACTGCAGGAGACTAGTGGTCCTGAGGATGTGGTCCCCATATAGATATTGCAGAAGCTCTCCACATTCCCTCTCTCTGTCGTGTTGCCTGAGGCCGCATCTACCTCCCCAAGGATCCCCAGTGCCTGGAGATGCCTCAGAGAGAGCCTCATCCTCCACTGAGGCCATTTCCAGTAGCACGATGCCACCTATAGCATACACCTGGAATTAGCCTGACTTGAGCTAGCCACCAGCGGTAGTGTAGAGCTGGGGTGGGATGGTCCTCTCCGAGTAGCCCTTTCGGACACAGCAGGTGATCTGGCCACTTGGACTTCCTGCTGGACCCTTCCTTCTCGGTGTTTGGTAGGCAGCTCTCAGCTGGCTAGGTATCGTTGGGGGAAAGTGACGCCTGTACCTGGGACAACTCGGACAGGGATAAGTTGCTCCTACTAGGCATCCCCATGTTTCAGGTTTCTGTATGCTGCTCTGTGTGCCTCTGTGGTCAGCAGCCAACCGCCGGCAAGTATTCTCTGGGGCACCAATAAACCTGCCTACATGCCCCCCTGATGCACATGGAGCCGGGGCTGCTCCAAATGCTCATTTCCGAGGGAGAAACGGAGATCACGACAAAATGATACGTCCAGAACAACTTAGCAAGCCAGAGATGTGCGGGCTGAGCCAACATGGCATGTTGGCTGGCCTGAACCCCAGCTTAGGGACTAAAGGTGGCTTCCACCATTGATCTCAGCCAGTCGTTCTCTACAGCCATGAGGAGGCTGGCGGTCACTAGATCGGTCCATAGCAGACAGAGCCACCTTGACACTTCCATCTTAGCCCTTCACTTCTTGGCCAAGCCTGTGTCTCAGATTAATGTGCTCACCAGTGAGTTATGTGACTCTCTGCGTCTCCTCTCCTTTTTAACACGGCTAACAAGCACCTATCAAAGGGCGGAATGAGGAATAAAAGCCGAGTTCAGAATGCATGGAACACAGAACCTATGACGGAGCAGCCCTCATTTCAGGGATGGGAGCTACAGACATCCTCTCCGGCACACCCTCTTATTACCAGGCTGTATGCCACATTTGGGGGAATACCTGTGGGCACTGGCACTCAGCACTCCTTAGAAGCTCTCCCTGCTAAGGGGCTAAGGTGGTGATGGGTATCAGCTTCGGCCAGGCCACTGCCTCACTCTTCCATAATTTCCTCCTGTCTTACTTGTGCTCCCCTCTCCTTGGCTGGCTCCTGCAACGGCCCCCACATTCCCGTGTGAGTTTTCTATAGTATCCTCGGGGCTGTTGTGGTAGCTCCAGGAGCTTCCTTCCAACGAAAGGAGTGTCTGAGCTAGAAGAAGCACTGTGTTGTTCTAGGGCAGCTGAGCCCAAGACCCTTTTGCTCAGCGTAGGAACTTAAAGGTGTGTGTGAAGGGACCCCAGTCTCTGGGATTCAGAACGCTTACTGCAGACCCAAGGAGAATGGGTCCCAGCAGCAGAGTGGAAAAGAGCTTGCAGGTCTGGGAGATGGGAACATGACCTGGTGGTTCTAGTACTAAAGGTTCTTCCTGGATTTTGCTGAGTTTAGAACCCTACAATTAGGAAGAGCCGCTAATCTGCAGAGGGGCGGGGGGGGGCGGCGGAGGAGAGCACTAAGGTTAACGCACTTAAAAGAGTAGAGAAAGTGGCTTTGTCTTGCTGCCACCACCCCACAACACACACACACACACACACACTCTGATATCGTCTCTCCCCCAAAGCTAATCATCCTTTGTCCCGGGATCTCATGCCACACATTGACTTTGTCTGTGAGCTCCCCATGGTTTCTGAATGCCCTTCCCTCCCCAGAGAGTGCAGCCTGAAAGCCCGGTCAGAGCCAGTGTCTATCAACCTGTGTTCGCCTT
Organism: Alexandromys fortis; assembly: GCF_014885135.2. NCBI lineage: Eukaryota > Metazoa > Chordata > Mammalia > Rodentia > Cricetidae > Alexandromys > Alexandromys fortis. The sequence continues at coordinate 11,728,525 of NW_026067918.1, read as the reverse complement.
TTCCATTTCTGTTTCTACTGGGCATTATTAGTGTTGACCAAACTTGAGCACAAACTTTTCTCCTGCAAGACTCAGGGATTTGTACTGAGTGGTTCTCTACTGCTGAAAAGGAAGCCTGCCTACCTACCCCGCTGCCTTCTCCGGGAAGCTACAGTGAGGACCGGTACAGAAGACCTCTAGCTCCCAGCCCTGCCCTGAGGTCAGGGTCAGCCTGTGATCTACCTCCCCATGAGTATTCTTCCTTTTTCTTGGGCTGAATTCAGTTGGCTCCTGCTCTGGGGCAATGAAGCACTTGTTCTGGTCCTAGGTTGGGTGGTACCCACATACTAGGACAGGGCCAACCACTGGGCTCAGCTTGGGATGGAGGTGGGGAGGACAGCCCTGGAGACTCCAGGAACATTCAGCTAAGAGAACTAGGTTATGTGCTGATGTCGTGCAGATGTGAGAAGTTTCTGGTCTGGGAGAATAGAAACCCGCAGAACCCCTCTATCTACCCCTCTGCTGTTAATCCTGAGTATTCTCTTTCAAAAGGATGAAACCTGTCTGCGATTGAGGGTCCCAATTTCCAACTCAGCCAGCATTTTTCTGGGTAGGTCAGGACTTGGGGGTGGCTTGGAGCTTTTGCTTCAGTATTCCAAGGTACCCTTCCCCAAGAATACCATTCTTCTTAGGGAAATTGTGGTAATGTGCTTTAGTGAGCTCTCTCTCTCTCTCTCTCTCTCTCTCTCTCTCTCTCTCTCTCTCTCTCCCTCCCTCCCTCCCTCCCTCCCTCCCTCCCTCCCTCCCTCCCTCTTTCTCCCCTCAGTTCCCTTTCTACAAGGTAAGACTGCACCAACCAGGCAAACATCAAGAAGTCATTGCAAAAGGAGATGTGGGAAACAGTTCCATGCCAGCTCTGCAGCCAGCCCCCTTCCTTCCTTGCTCCCACAATCACTCAAAGGACCCATCCTCCATGGTGGGTCCGTTGTCCTCTGCCGAATTCCCTCCTGCCTCCCATCTCATCCTGCAGTGTGTTCCCCACCCCAACAATGACTTCCATGACACTGATTTTAGAGGAACTTAAGAATCATCTCTGATTTCTTGTTGCAAGCCTGTGTTGTGGGCATTCCCGTCATTAAACACAACACTTCTATCTTTTCTGTAGAAGTAGGGGTCCAGGGAGGCAAAATGACGCTCCAGCTCTTTTACCCCTCCTAGTATTTACTGCCAAGGGGAGGAGGGGAATATAGTGGCTGTGGAGGGGAGGAGTTCTGCAGAAGAAAAAGGAGGAGGAGGAAGATGAAGGGGAAGGAGGAGAAGGAGAAGCAACCCTTAGAATCGTCCAAGTGGCCCTGGATTACAATTCTGGTCCGAATTCATTTACCTTATTTATTTGCGGATTTCCCCCTCCCACTCCTCTTCATATTTAGAAAGATCAAGAAGGTTTTTAATGTGTAAAAGATGTTGCTTCCCATAATGCTCCCATCACCGCCCACACACCCGTCTACTCTGCTTTGAATCCAAGGACTCCTGTTGCCACAGTGGAAGAGGTAACTATCCCCAACCAGCTGTTCAAAGAGTGCGAAACTGAGCTGAGGAGGTTGTAGACAGGGCACCTCGCCCTAGTCCCTAGACACCTCTCTCATCCTTTCCCGACAGACTCTGAGTCCATCCCTTCCCATCAGGCCACTTTGACACTCAGTGTCTAATTATAACACCCCTGCCCATGCACAAAGCACACTGATTCTGTCTTGGAACCACACCCCGATTAGAAATTTCCATCGTAGAAAGAGCAATGGACAGGGGGTCATAGGCCACTCTTCCAGTGGCTGCGCCCTTCACCGTTTGTCTATGGAGTAGTTGAGCTTTGAAAGGTTGGAACTTGAAAAACACAGAAACTTGCAGGGAACCTTGCTTCTAAACTTCTTCTCTTTCTAGTCCTAAGAACCGGACACCCCAACAAAATCAGCTTCTGTAGCCCTAAGCTTGTTTCTAGAGTCTCACGGATGAGTCGAAGAAAAAATTAATTTGCCTGATTGGTGTCTTATTTCAGATAAGCCATTAATATGCAAATCAGGGAGTTGGGCTCACCGAGTGAATGAAAGAGGCTCGGGTAGGCACGCAGGACAGCCCCAGATGTTTGCATAATTACTTCTGCCCCAACTTCGGGAGTGCAAAATGTCAAGGGAGGAGGCAGAGAGCGTAAATACGGTACTACGTTCCCTGAATCTGATTTACTAGAGTAGGGAGGGTGTGTATGTGTGTGTGCGTGTATTTGCATGGGGCGGGCGCAGGTTTCCTTTGCCCAGGGAAGAAGCGAGGCGATGGGCGGCTCGTTTCAGGGCTTCTTGGCCCGAGTGGTTTTCTAGGTCTTTCTCGGAGGACCGAATCACCCGGAGCGGAAGGGGAAGCCATCGCTGGCCCAATGAGTTCTGGCAACTCTGGAACTATCTAGGTTGCTCGGGGGAAGTGGAGCGCTGGCCTCGACGCCCGCCAAGTGTTTCCTCCTTCTAGGACAACGTGTGTGGCAGTTCTATGGAAACCCTGCTCATGGGCGCAGGGAATGATGCAGAAGAGTGTGGGAGGCTGAGGTTTTGCGAAGCCCTCTAGGAAAGCATTGCATTGTCTCCGTGGACCCAAGTAGCTTTGCCTACGTCGCCGCTGGCGGGAGGCCACCGGGTCCAGCTGCTCGGCGTGACCTTGAGAAAGCTCAGCCTCGTACCGACTACTTGTGCTTCTCCGAATGGCAGTTCCAGCACCTCGATTTTTCTGACCTCTAAAACAGGACACTGGACGTCGGCTCTCTATGCAAACCACCTCTGGAGGCAGTGGCACTTGGCAGGAACAGGTCTCCGACGTCTCTGGAAAAAGTCACTTCAATTCCTTCCGCTTGGGGGCGGGATAGGAAGAGAGAAAATCTGACGCAGCAGACCGCCTCACCCGTTTCTGGAGCTCTTTTGGGACTACACAGAGCCTGTGTGGCAACTGGGAGTTGGTGGTGTGTGTGGGGAGGTGGTATTTGGACTGCACCGTCCAGCGTAGTTGGCTGCTGAAGTGTCACTGTGACCAAACTACGGCTTGAGGAGGCACAGAGGGCCAGACGTTTCGATTGCGCTCAAGTTCTGGTGCCAGCATCCCTGGCCAGGTTTCCAACTCTGTTTTCCCATGGGATGGTGGGAGTTACCTTCCTAATGGGCACCGGTCATGACGCATACCAGGGTGAAGGCTGACTCTGCAAACAGAATTGAGGTCACTCTACAGTTGGGGCTCCTTGAGTCACAGGCTGCTTGCTGTCAAAGGGTTAGGTGGTTAGGGACAGCCTAAGAGTCATATCACAGGTGGGGAAAGTGGCTTCGGATACATTTCTGATCTTAGACGGGACTCAGAAGCACTATATCCAAACCATTTGTCACAAATTGTTTTGTCGTCTCACTTCACCGCCTTACCCCCTCCTCGCCTAACGGTCTCGCCCTGGACTTGGCTCTACAGCGTCACGTCTAAACCCCTGTGCCTAGGCGGTGGGAACAGAGGGCCCAGACTCAAGCACAGGCGCCCTTCCTAGCACGTGGGTGGCGTGCGGCCACTCCTCCGGCCGCCGCTGAGCCGCCTCTTCTAGAACGCCTAGGGAGCCTCCGACTTTCAAGGGACGGCTTTCGCAACCAGCGCCAGCTAGGCTGCTTTCCCGGGAAAAGACTGGGGGGAGGGGGGCGGAGGGTCCGCCCCACATCGCGCATGCGTGTTGGGTTAGCCGCTGTGCGCGTGCTCTCGCCGCCAATCCTGAGCACGCGCTGGTCAGGCACTCGAAGGAGAAGCGCCAGTTTTTCTTCTGGCTAGCCACCTTCCCCGGGGAATCTAAACTGTGTCCAAGAGGTGCGTAGACAGATTCCAAGAAGGGTGGGTGACCCTCATTGGCAACTAGCTACCACCTGCCTTTAGAACAGCAGTAACAGCCGCAGTCGTCATACAGATAAACATGTCTTGGTGTGTTTCCCTGCGTCCGACAGTGTGATCCTTCCTTTGCATCCCATGTAACCAACCATTCTGTGCACCCTGTTGGGCAAGCATGCTAACATCGCTTTTTAAAACCTTGGTGAGGGCCAGGGCACGCTGATGTGGCATATCTTTAATTTCAGCACTTCGGAGACAGAAGCAGGCAGACCTTGGTGAGTTCGACGACAGCCTACTCAGCGAGTTCCAGAACAGCTAGGGAGACCCCCCTCCTCGTCTCAAAAAACTGAAAACCAACCAACCAAACATAAAAACCTTAGTGAGAGCCTTATATAGTGGGACACACCTGTGATCTCTGTATTTGGGAGGCTGAGGCAGGAGGATCACAAGTTTGATTACAGACTGCAAAACAGCAGAGCTCTGTCTCCAGAAATAACTGTTAGAAGCCGAAGCAGATCAAATAACTTGCCTACACAGGCATACAGCTAGCAGAGTAGACTGGTCTCAGAGCCCACAGTAGTTGCAGCTCTGAAGATTTCCTGTCACATCCAGCCTCCAGTTTGATCGGCTGGCTTCTAGAACCTCTCACCTTATGGCTGAGGGCTCTGCTAAGGGGCTTGTGCGACCAACCCAGGACCTGACCTCAAGCCCTTTCTTATTTCCAATTCTTTCCTTAAGCCTAGGGGGAGTTACAATGTCCCAAGAGTTCCAAGACCCTACTGTGCAGGGGGTGTGAGCTACCCATCTTAGGAGTCCTCAAGACCCTACTGTGCAGGGGGTGTGAGCTACCCATCTTAGGAGTCCCCAAGCAGCACCTTTGTGCCATGTGTCTTGTCCTGAGCATGCCTCAGTATTACCTATAGGTAGGGATTGGAGAGTTGAGTTCCCTGGATTCCCTGAGTGGCTGGGGCAAGGGCTAGGGCCATAGCAACTGTTCAATAGATGGGCTTAATTTGTGGTGCTTTCTCCCATGGAAAGGTTATGTGTGTGTCTGGATGTCTCTATGTCCGAGTGCCCATGTACGTGTGTGTGTGAGTGTGTGTGTGTGAAAGGTTGTGTGTGGAGGCCCCGTCTATCGGTGGTCAACCCTTCTTGTTTAGCACTGCCCATTCTTCGTCCCTAGGAGTTTGGGATAGGAGAGAGATTGTAGAACAGAAAAAAAAAAAAACCAAAACCAAAAAAAAAAAAACAAAACAAAACAAAAAAAAAAAAAACAAAAAAGGCCAGATTTGCTCTGGTAACTAAAAACGAGCTTCCCCCAGAAATCCCAGTCAGCCTGCACAGACTAGGCCTTCGGACCTCTGTCTAGAGCATCGGGTAGTCGCTACCACTTTCAGGCGGCAGGCGGCAATCCACTCAGCAGGCACACAGCCCTGGCTGTGGGACTGCAAGGCAGGAGTGGACGCTGCGGGCAGATCAAGCTCTGCTCCAGGTTGGCAGGAGGTCAGCCACGGGCCATGGGCCCTGCAGAGGCCATGTTCCACATGGGCACGCCTCAGAACCGCTCTTGCTCACTTCACAGTTCCAAATCCGCGCGAGTGCGCGCGTGGCCAAGACTGAGCAGGTCCGACGCCCGCCAAGCCGCGCAGTTGAAACGTACCCAAAGAACTAGCCGAGGCCTGGCCTCAGCCTCAAGCTGCAGGACGCGCTGGGGCTTGCTGGTCTGGCCGGGGACCCAGAATCCGAGCGCCCAACCCGGCGCGCCCATCTTCCCTTGGACCGCACCAACCTCGGGCTTTCCTCCCGGGAGGCTGAGTCGCTGGACAGCGAACACATCCAGGCCTAAGTGGCCCTAGACGCAGGCCTGCAGTGCAAGTTGGACTCTAGGGGAGTCTAGGCAACTTCAGTGGGCTGGGAGGGAGAGGATGGAAGGGCGGGCACCCTGTCCCTACTAAGAGCTCTCGGTGGGGGAGAAGAGCAGTGGCAAACTCAGCCACCAAAACCGGTGAGGAATAGGCTCGGGGCGGGGTGTGTGTGTGTGTGTGTGTGTGTGTGTGTGTGTGTATGGTGTATGTCGCGGTAGCAGGTGTCCCCAGGCAAGCGGGTGCCTGCAATTCCGTAAACAACAACAACAACAACAACAAAAAACCAGGGCAGTTCATCTTGGGAGCCAGGGGCTGTTAAGAGACTCGCAGACAATCTCCTTCCTAAAAATGCGATCTAAGAGCATTTGATTTCCACTTTCACTCCCCCCCTCGGGTTTTCCCCCTCCCCGCTCCTACACACTCACTGTCTCCAAAGACACTCAAATTGCAGCCATATGGGCTAAAGTAATAGGAAGCAGTTACCTTATTTACTGCAGAGGCGGCGCACGCAAACCTGGCAGCAGCAACTGCCTAGAAGTGGGATTAACAGCAGCGGGTTCTTGTTCTTTGAAACTTTTGTTTAGTTTTGGGAGGTGCACAAGTTTCTAACTTGAAAGAGAAAAGGCCTTGTGTGGAGGAGAGAGGAGGTGTGGAGCATTGAGCCGGTGGGTGGGGGAGGTTTCAATTAAAAAAAAAAAAAAAGAAAAAGGTGGGCTGTGGGCAAGCCTTCTTGCATTGGCTCCAAGGATGGCGCTAAGAGCTGAGCTGTCCAAATCCGACCACACTTGGTTGGAATGAGGGCATATACTAGTGCCCCCTCCTGGCACACACAGGCATCTTCCCATTCTTACCTAACCGGACCCCATCCCTCAGATATCCACTTCTCCCTTTGTTTCTAAACTGTCCAGGGGTGAGGCCACCCTGAGACCTGATTTGACTCCTCTGCAACCCTGTTCCAGCTCCTGCAGTTGGAAGCACGGTTGCATCCGTGCAAAAGTAACACCCCACCTCCTCCGAGAAGATCCGCTGAAGGACCATACTCTTCTGCTACAGACAGGAACCAAGTTTCTTCCGACCTCTGATTATTCTGTGCCTTTCCTTTGCTCTTGAATCCAGCTCCAACTTTGCAATGGGCTCTGCGGGAACCCCCAGGCTTTCAACCCAGACAACTTCCAAGCACTAATTTTGTACTGAGCAAGCTGTTGGGCAAGAATTACCATCAAGCATAAAGACTAGGGGAAAATGGAGCTAAGAAGGTAATCACTAACTATTCCATCAGGGGAAGCAAAAGCCAGGGACTTTCTTCCTTCATGTCAACTTCTCAGGTTAATTAAGTAAAGAAGTACAGTTTAGGGAATGAGAGGAGGAGGAGGGAGGAGAGAAAGGAGGGAGGGGGGAAACAACAGGAGCGAAAGAGAGCTGGAGATTGTTCGGTGAAACTGAAACCAGCAACCGATGAGCCTCCTGAAAACCCCGGGTCCGGGAAGGCACTGGAGGGCACGCACAACCTGGGGACAGCGTTCTCCTTGAAACCCAAGCTGAAGGGAAACCACTACTTTCCTCTTGTCGGGCAAACTTCCCAGGAGTGGGAAAAGGCGATGAGGCGAGCTGATCCCCTCCCGCCCCCGACCTCCGTCCCCCCTCACCCCTCCACGCAGTTCCCTGCTTCCCGCTTCAAGGTGGCCCCGAAGCAGACTTGCAGAGCCGCGGCCCCCCGCTAAGCTCAAGGTTAGGGTGGCCCGACAGCTAACGCCCGCGGCGGGCAGCGGATTCCTAGCGCGGGCAGGCGGAGCGACTAGAACGACCCGGGCCGAGGGCTAGGGTGGGCTTTCTCTGGGCGGGGAAACCAGACACTTATAGGCGGCTGAGGCCGACTTTATTTTTACTGCCCAAACTGTTGGAAAGTATTTAAGCTTAAACAGAAACAGCTGTATCGCTGGCACCGGCCGACGAAACTATTTGTTACCGGGAATGACTTTTTATGATTAAGGACGCGGCCGTCGGCGGCCTCTTGAAGGCGGCGGGAGTGGGTCACCGGGGCGATCTGGGCTTCGTGGATGAGCTGTTCGTTAAGAACCAGAGAGATGGGACTCCTCACCTGAGCACACTTTATACTGTCAGGGAGCGAGGCCAAAAACTGGAGGCCAGACGCTGAGGCAAGAGGAGCCCTGGGGAGGAGCCGTGCAGGGAGCCCAGCTCCGCGCTTGCCCCAAGGCCAGCACCCTCGCGCGCGTGAGGTGCGCAGCGCCTTGAACCTGAGGATAACTTTGCGCTCTGGGCTTCCTGCCCTTCGAACCAGACTTCTGGCTCCTTGGTTTACCGTCTTCATCGTTCTTCTTTCTCTCTCCTTTTCTTCTCTCTCCTCCCTGGCCGGGGGGGGGGGGGGAAACTTGCTTGCTGTTAAGTTGATAATCGCGATTTAACTAAATTGTGTGTTCCAAGGAGTCGGGCTCTGTGATCTGGAGCTTGGGTGGTTAAAGTGAAATGTGGGGGTAGCTGCTGCTGAACCTCCAGGCTTCAACAGGGGTTACCAAGCGCGGAGGAAGGAGAGCTTAGGATGAGGGGTCAGCAAGTGCATGCACGTGCGGGAGGGAACTAGGCACTTCTGCGCGACCCTCGCCTCCTACCAGGGACTCGTCATCTTCGCGTGGGGGACCCTCTCTTCAAGGCCGCAGTAGATACCACTACTCTCCTCAACTTCGACGTCGATGTTTCTTGTCGGGTGTCCTCTGCGCAGGTCGTCGAGAAGAGCCCGAGACAGGAAGTGCTCTAGCTATGCACCCAGGTCTGGAGCAGGCCCTCCGCGCCCCCAGCAGCTCGTCCCCACCGAACTAGTCAACCTCTACGCTCTGCCTCGGTGGTCATCCGTGCACTAAATCCACCCAAGTCGGGACAGGCGTGCTCAGGATTGGCTTCTCCCACAGCCGAGGAGTGGAGTGGGCGGGAGAAGGCTGGGGCAGGGGCAGGTGGCTGCGACTTGGGGACAATGGGGGTGGGAAGAGGAGGCACGCGACCCCTACTGCAGGGTCTCAGCCCAGGGTGGGCTCAGGTGGTAATGCACTAGTCGGCACTAGTCTGCTTTGGGTGTCTGAGCCCGGGGAAGTGCCCACGCCGGCTTGGCTCGCCGGGCCCGGAGGGTGGGCGCGGGCAACGCTGTGCGACTGGAGACCCGGAGCCGGTACATCGATTTGTTAGCGGGATGGGGCTGGCGATAGAGGGAGGGGGCGTTGCCATGGAGACCGAGGGTGCGCGGCCGCAAGGGAGGGGTCAGGGAACCAGTGGGTTCGGCGCGAGCGCGCAGTAGGTCGGGGGATTCGGGCGCGCCCTTTGCGCTCCTGTACCTGTGCATTGTGCTGTACTAGCGGCGGGGGATGTGTGTGTGTGTGTGGGGGGGGGGATGTCGCCGGCCAGGGCAGAGGCCGGTGGGGAGGGTCTGGGTCTGCAGAAGGGCGGCGCCTGGTTGGGACCTAAGCGTGGAGCCCAGAGGGCTCGGCGGGGACACGCCACGCACCCGTGGAACCGCTGGGCAGCAGGGCAGGGGGGGGCGGGGGCCGGAGCCTAGGGCAGCGGTCCCCCTGGCTAGCAGTGCAGACTGACAGCGGCCCAGCCCGCCCTGCCTCGCGTCACTTCCGCTGACGGCAACCCCCCCCCCACCTCCCTCTGGTCTCTGGAGTGGCCGGAGACTCCGCCCCTTGGCGATTGAAACGCGGGTCACGTAGCAACGCGGGGGAGACGGGGAGAGGGGCGTGGCCGGGCGCTGGTCCAATCAGCGCTTGCAGAACCGGCCTAGGCCGCTCGGCTTTAGCAACGTCGTTAGCAACACGTGGGGCGGGAGGAAGCGCCGGGCGGGGGCGGAGGGAGGGAGGGCGAGCAGGGAGGGAGGAGAACTGACGTCAGCGGGAGAGTATTATGGGCTGTCGAGCGCTGGCTGCTGCTTTTCTGCTCCTGGAAGCGGCCGAGGGGGGAAGCGGCGAGTCAACATGGAGCTCTCGGCGGTGGGGGAGCGGGTGTTCGCGGCCGAAGCCCTCCTGAAGCGGCGTATTCGCAAAGTAGGTGACGGAGACAGCGGGCGGCGGCGCGGCGGGCCCTCCCTTACCAGGGCCCGGGCTCCCTCCCCCTGCTGCAGCCCAGCCTCCCTTCCCCCAGGTCCCAGCAGTGGCCGCGGCCGTGGCGGCGGCGGCGGCGGCGGCTCAGCCCCTGCGCTCTTCTTAGACTTGCAGCGGTGCACAGATTGCATGGATGGGGGGCGGGGTGGGGGAATGAATGCCGGTGCATACACTTTGTGCAGCGTTTCTGCAGGGGTGCTGCAGCGGGCTGGTGCCTTTGGCGGTAGTGTTCGGAGCATTCATTTGGTGCATGCATTTTCGCGTGTATTTCTTGTGTCCTCGTCTTGCATCCCTCTCCATGCACACACACACATACATTTTCCTTTCTGCATCCACAGGGACGCATGGAATACCTCGTGAAATGGAAGGGCTGGTCGCAGAAGTAAGTAGGTTATATGCCATCGCAACCCTACGCTGATATTGAGGAGGGTTCTTTTCTTCCTCTTTCCCCCTTTACACTGGAATACAACACAAGGCAGCCGGAAAAGTTACACACACATACACGCCCTCTGTTCCCTCCTCTCTCTCTCCTTGCTTCAGGGACTGATGCCAGATTCTTCCTGGTTTCCTATAGGTACAGCACGTGGGAGCCCGAAGAAAATATCCTGGATGCTCGCCTGCTTGCAGCCTTTGAAGAAAGGTACAGATCCTTAGCCCAGCTACTCCCTGGAACCCATATAGGCTGACTTCGGTGCCGCCAGGACACACCCCCTTTTTTTCCCTTTTCTTTATTTAGGGAACGGGAGATGGAGCTCTATGGCCCCAAAAAGCGAGGACCCAAGCCTAAAACCTTTCTTCTCAAGGTATGTGGTAGTCTCCAGCGGTGGAGTGTGACATTCAAAGGGGACCTGGAGGGCTTGTGAAACGATCAGTGGGTGTCCATACCCTATGCTTGTCTGTGACCTGGGAGTCTTCTGATCAAGTCAGTGGCAGCATCAGGGAGGTGGGACTTAGCCGCACCAGAAGACCTTTATTTCTCCCTCCAACCATCCCAAGTAGACCTATAATGAACTACAAGTTGGCTGCAAATGGCTGCTTCCAGACAAACCCCCTTTCCCCTCCCCCAGACTACAACCATTAAGCCCACCTCCCCACCCCAATTAGAATTTCCCAGGCATCTGGGGGAAGTTGGGCAGTGGAGACTGGAGGACGTGGGGGGCGGGGCTCTGCTTCCTTCTTCTCACTGCCTTCTCTTTGCAGGCCCAGGCCAAGGCAAAAGCCAAAACCTATGAATTCAGAAGTGATTCCGCCAGAGGCATCCGGATCCCGTACCCAGGCCGATCACCCCAGGACTTGGCATCTACATCCAGGGCCCGAGAGGGCCTTAGGAACACAGGTCTATCCCCACCAGGGAGCAGCACCAGTGCCTGCAGGGCAGATCCGCCTCGGGACCGGGACAGGGATCGAGAAAGAGGTGCCAGCCGTGTAGATGACAAGCCCAACTCTCCAGGGGACAGCTCCAAGAAGCGAGGACCCAAGCCCCGGAAGGAGCTCCTAGACCCTTCCCAGAGGCCATTGGGAGAGCCCAGTGATGGCCTTGGAGAATACCTGAAAGGCCGGAAGCTAGATAACACCTCTTCTGCCACAGGAAAGTTCCCAGCCGGCCACAGCGTGATCCAGCTTGCTCGAAGGCAGGACTCAGACCTGGTACAATACGGTGTGACCAGTCCTAGCTCGGCAGAGGCCTCAGGCAAATTGGCTGTGGACACCTTTCCAGCCAGGGTGATAAAACACAGGGCTGCTTTCCTGGAGGCCAAAGGCCAAGGTGCCCTGGATCCTGGTGGCCCCAGGGTCCGACATAGTTCAGGTACCCCAGGCTCAGTGGGGAGCCTGTATCGGGACATGGGGGCTCAAGGGGGAAGGCCCTCCCTCATCGCCAGGATCCCAGTGGCCAGAATCTTGGGGGACCCAGAAGAAGAGTCCTGGAGCCCCTCCCTGACTAACCTGGAGAAGGTGGTTGTCACAGATGTGACCTCAAACTTTTTGACCGTCACCATAAAGGAGAGTAACACGGACCAAGGCTTCTTTAAGGAAAAAAGATGAATTGCTGGGAACGGGGAGCCCAGGACCAGAGCAGGGGAGAGTGAGCTCCAATGTGGCTTAGTGCTTTTTTTATTTCTGAGTGGCTGTGGCCTTCTGGTTGGTCCTGTCCTTAACTTCACACCGTCCCCCTGGAGTCCCTTTCATTCCTCCGTCCTCAGTTCTGGTTGGAAAATTATCTAGAGTTCTATTTTCTATTAGATGTAAATATGTTATTTAAGAAAAATATCTAAATATATATATTTCAACTCTTGAAGTTCTTTTATTTAAACAAGGAAAGAGAGAGAGATTGTGGTTTGGTAGGGGCAGACAGACTGAGCTGGTACAGGACACTAGGAAAGTTGGGGGCCTGGGTGCTGGGATTCTGGAGGGTATGCATTGGGGCTCAGCTGGCCCGGCCCGCCGATTCCCAGTGCCAGGCTCCTAGCACCCAGGCTGTATTTTTGCTCTCCTTCCCATTGGTCAGCTAGGCCAACAAAAGGTTGGCTTCCCAATCAGAAAAAGGGGGGTGGGGTCAGCCCAGTTTTTTTTTCTATTTTCCTCTCTCTCTCTCTCTCTCTCTCTCTCTCTCTCTCTCTCTCTCTCTCTCGATTCAGTGGTCAATTAGAGGGAAAGTATTAACTTAAATAACTTTTTCGCGCGTGTCGTTGAAGGTAGAAAAAGTCACGAGCGGGTGGGGCGCAGCTCTCCCATAACCACACAAGGATAAGCACTTTATGGGAGGCGTGAGTGCCGCACACGAGGATTGTATGTGTGTGTCATGTGGACAACAATCTCCCCGTTCCCTCGATTCCTTCCCTTGCTTTCCAGAGAGGAAAAGAAATCCAGCGAATTTGTTTACATTCCCGAAATGCCAGGATAAATTGGGAGGATTGCGTGTCAGTGCCCAGAGCACCAGACAGTTGTTTTACAAGAAAAATGTTCGGGTGGACTTTTCCTTTGCGCGTCCTCTATCTTTGCCAGAAGACAGGGCGGCCCCACCTCCCAGGAAGACTTGGACAAGCCTGGTTCGTCGGGTGAGGGTGGGCCCTGCTCTCCGAAGGACGAACGGCCGCCAGGCCACCCCGCGGGGCTGGCAGCGGGCTGCGCACCCGGCCGGTTGAGCTGAGCGCCGGGGTGGCAGCCTAAGTGGAACTTGGTCAGGTGGGGCTCTGGGTGGAAGGGATCCCATCCAAGAATGTGCATTAGAAGTTTAGACCCCCCCCCCCTTTCCTCTTTCTTAAAAGCAAAAGCTGTAATTTATAGTCCCTTTCGATTCTCGGAGTGCTCGCTATGTGAACTCGACGTTCAGACTCGGCCAAGAGGGCGGGGGAGCGCGAGGTGGAGCGGGCGCGGCTGGGGACACGAGGCGCCCCTCCACCCTCTGCGACCCTGGTCTCGGCCCACTCCGGACGGCGCCACGCGCAGCAGCTCGGACTCAAAAGCACAAATCCGTCCCCCAGCCTACGGTTGCCCCTTTCAGCAGGGATCTTGCGGCCTCTCCGCCCTCCCCGCCCTTAAAGGGCCAGGAGGCGATCTAACTTCTAGGGTTTTTGGAGGGAGGGGCGCGAGGCTCTGCTTGTAGGACAAAGCACAGACTTGCGGGGGGAGGGGGGGCTTTGGGCTGGGTTAGAGGAACTTGGTAATGGGGAGGAACTGAGAAAGACCCCAGCCTTGTCCTTCATCCTGGCTCCCCATCTCCAGCGTCTCAGTCTCTCCTCCCGCCAGACTTTCTTTGCCTTTAAATAGAGGGAGGAAAAAAAAAGAAAAAAAAAAAAACCCGGTGTATTCTATGTGTTTTTATTTGTTTTTGAAAATCAAACTGCGCCTAAAGAGAAGCCCCTGGAATGGGGATTTTTATCTGCTCATATTTGTAAAACTGGTGTTTTCGACTTTGTATAAAGAAGCGCCGTTGACCGTGTGTCTGTCTAGATGTCGACCCTATTTTCAGGTAGACCTGCTTTTGGAGGGCACATCTGTGACCGCGTGGACCGTAACTGTGGGACAGGAGTCCCTTACCTGACTGCCGACGACTTCCTCTCTCTCCTTCCCCACTCTGGCACCTTCCTTCCCTTCAGCATTCCTGGTTCTGCCCTCACTGCCCTGCGTCCTGCCATCTGTTCATGGCCGTTGTGTGTGTCTCCTTAGCTCGCTCTTGAGAGGCTGACCTGGGGGTGGGGGGTGGACAGGGGTCTGGGGCCACATGGCTCCGAGTCTGCAAATGCAGACGGGCAGAGCACGTGTTGGGTTTTTGAATTTTCAGATATATACAAATCTCGAATTGATCGCGACTCAGCTCAAGAGTGAAACTTCGGTACCTATCTTCTTCTTGGGTTGTGAATGTGTCTGTATCCAGTATCACTTTTTACGTGTTTAAATATATACTTTGTAAATAAACATGGGTCTTGGTTTTCATTATTCTTTCTATCTATCTATCTATCTATCTATCTATCTATCTATCTATCTATCTATCTATCTATCTATCTATCTATCTATCTATCTATCATTCCTCCCCAAACAGAGTAGAGTTCCTGGAAAGGAATGACATTTGCCTCCTCTCTCACTACCCACTTGGTGCCCCTACCTCCCCCCCATACTCTAAAGTAGGGTTGGATTCCCCCCAAAAGGCCCTTTCCCAATTAGGAAACTCTGTGGGAGTGTGAGGGGAGGTGGGTTGCAGAGGGAGAGGAGTCATGACTGTTCTCAGCTCTCTAGGGAGGCTGTCTTCACTACTGGCTGTACTTCTTTGGGACCCAGACAGAATTCGGGGATCCCTGAGATGATATGCTCTACCTCTGGGCTCCTTTACTCCGCCTGATGGAGGATTGCTCCCCAACACCACACCCGCTTCTGTGTCAGCGGTCCATAGCTCTTGACACCCAAGAGCCTTGCAGACTCACTGCTGGCTATCTAAGCGTTGCTCCCCAATGCTGTCATGGGACTTGTGCTCCAGACCTCCACAGCCTCGCCAGAGGTCCCCGAAATGCGGAGCCTCTATCTATTGATTGAGGAATTGAATTCGCGGGTATTGCTAGGCAACTGCCTGCTTGGAGCCGGCGCAGAGCGCGCTGATGTGATTAGTGAACCCGGAGCCGCCCGCCATCCTCAGTCCCGCGCTGCGCTCCCACCCCCAGTCCTTAAGGCTTCTTAGACCCTGGTTTCTTTCCAGAAGATACCCCAAGGTTGGATGAGGGGCTGTCGAGGGGGAACACAGAGTGGGATGCTCGTGGTGGGTGTTCTCGATCCTCTAGGCTGCAGATTTCTTGCGGGGGGGGGGGCGGGGGGGCAAGGTGGCTGCACACACGACTCCGGATTCCCGAAGAGGACCTCACAGTGAACCTGGTTTTACCTTTATATTCCCGGGCAGACGTCGCTCCATTGCGAAGAAGCCATCGCAATCCGTCAGAACCCGCAGAGCCCAAGGGGAGGCCCGATGGGGGCCAGGTCACATCTTTTGCCCTTGGCCCAGTAAGCAGTGGCCAGGCCTTTGGCAGAGCCCTGTCGGCTCCCTTCTCAAGTTCAGTGGCCTGCGTGGGAGGCCCTGGGTGGACGCCTGAGGTCTGAATTTGCCTCAGCGGGGTCACTGAGCATCGAGTGCCCTTCGGACTCTGAGCGGTCAGCTTGTCGAGCAGGGTCTCAGACGCCAAGAGGTCCAAGGTCTATTTCTTAGGCCACCTCAAGGCGCTCAGGGCCCACCGGAAGGCGACGGCTATAAGGGAATCAAGAAAGTAGTGGGGTGGCTGGGTCCGGGTCTAGTGACTTCAGCAGTCAGCCCTACAGTCGGGGCCACCACTGTTATCACCTGAATATAGGGATGAGACCCTCACTGACCCTGCACGATTTTGCCCTTCTTTGGTCACCGCCAACCTTAACTTGGACTCAGAGCAAATTTTCTGGGCAGATTCTCCCGCAGAGCAAAGACCGGGTATGGGGACCCCTGGCCCACGACCGCCTTTGCCCAGGCGGATTTCCCTATGTCCTCATTGGCAGGACCTGCTCGAGCCACTGCAGGAGCTGAGCCTGGCCCAACACAAACACTGGTTGAATGGAATACTTATGGCTCTGCAAAGAGCCGTTTTTATTCGGACTCTTTGATGCTCATAGTGCGCAGCTCTGATGGAGGCCCGGTGCTGTGCCCTGGACGCCCATGGTTTACAAGCCTGCCCCAGCTCTCTGCGGGTGAATCCACGGCTTTCTTCGTTTCACCAAAAAGTCTTCCAGGTCAGAGGTGGCTCGGATACAGCGGAGCCCAGGGTGGGAGTGAGTGGGAGCCCGAAGGGTCTGGGTGCCATCAAAGATGGAAATTTGGCTGACAGTAGTGAGAAGCCATAGGCTGAAGCCTGGGCTTTCATTCCGCGGCCAGAGACTGAGTCGATTGGGGGCTGCTCGGAGCAGCAGAGCTGTAGAGTGTGCAACTGAGTTCCGGACAGTCTAGGACAGCGGGCACATTTTCCTTCCTCCCCACCAACATTCAAAATCCCGGGCCGAACTTCGTGGGAAGCGGGCGCCCTCTACAGGCGACGGTCTCAGCGCCTGTCCCTAGTGCCACCCCTCCCCCTCTCTGGTTCCGGATAGGCGCAAAGAAAAGCCTCCTTTCCACCTACCACGCATCGCCACATCACGGGGCATCATCTCTGTGCCTTTGGGAATCCGCCTCAACCACTACGGGTAGAGAGCGGGAAGGTGGTGTCCCCTGGTCCAGAGCCCTGCTGCACCCATCTTCCCAGGTCCCCTCCATTAATTCTAGCGGTGGATTGATTAAATCAGCACAGAAATGAATAATGATCAATGTTGACCAGCCTCACCCCTAACTCTGGTCTGGAGACCTTGTCCTTTTAGACATAGGTTCTCAAAGAGCCCAGCTGACCAACCAGGGCCAGCACCTGCTCCTGCCCTGCTAGCTTGTTCCCCTAGGAGAGATATGGGATCCAACTGCCCTAGTCCACCTTCTCCAAAATGAAACAGGCACTGAAGACAACAAAAGAGAAACCAAACTGCCAGGCGCCTGCTTTGCAAGAATCAAGAGTTGGGTTCCACACACAATGGTCTTTCTGCAGCAAAGTTTGCTTTTCTGTCAGTAGTTTGTCCAGAGAACCCTAATCCCAACAGTCTTTATGCCGGGGGTGGGTCTGCAGGTCCATCTTCCTTAGACTTCCAAAACTCCATTCTCCTGGGAGGGCAGAGGAAATTCTGAATAAGTTCATGCCGAAGAGAGAAAGGAGAGTCTTGAACTAGGGAGGGTAGGGAATAAGCACCCATCCCCTTCCTCATCCTTCCTTAGGGTTAGGAGCCTAAGTGGTTCCTGGATTAAAGCCTCCTGCTCTTCCTGGTGTCTTCCCAACTGGCCTCACTGGGACGGTGGAGGTAAGGCTGTTGGTTTCCTTAGAGCACAGCACAGCCGCTCCCTGTATTGGCTGGAGGCCTGTAGCATTCATTTTGACCAGTAGTGTTATTAGTGGGCAAAAATTATACATCATCTTTCCCACTAAACCAGGCTTTCTCAAACTTAGCTTCTTGGATGCTCCGAGAAACTGGACTTTTGTATGGCGACAACTTTGTGTGGTACACTTGGTTTATTTATTTATTTATTTACTTAAAGAGAGGGTTTCTCTGTAACTTTGGAGCCTGTCCTGGAACTTGCTCTGTAGACCAGGGTGGCCTCAAACTCACAGAGATCCGCCTGCCTCTGCCTCCCAAGTGCTGGGATTAAAGGCGTGCACCACCACCGCCAAGCGGCACTCTTGGTTTCTATGCATTAGATGCAGGCTGCACCTTTCGTCATGGCCAACTTTCTCCAGACACTTCAGCCTGCGATCTCGCAGTCAATCACAGGCGCTGGTATTTGCTCTTGAAACAGTGCCCCTTCCTTGCAAGGATGCCCTTCCCCCTTTTTCTCCCTCCCACCTCTGATTGGCTAAGCCATTTCCATTTCTTTCCTCCAATGCTACCACTTTGCGCATGTCCAGATGGGCGTTTTGCCCCATGATGGGGGGGGGGCGAAGGACTGTTTTGTTTACTTACAATGTACACCAAGTCAAAAGTTTACAAAAATATTTATTAATACTAAGAATAGCAAAAAGACATGAATTTTCCTAAATCATTTACCGTCTTTCCCTGGCAAAATAAATTAACACCGGTCCAAAGTCCCTATAATCTAGGCTAGTGCCACTAGAAACCCGAAAACTGTGAGATGCATCTGGCTAAATATGGCTATCAGGGAACCACCGGGCCGCACTCCACCCTACACCCCGAGGGACTTCCTGGGGGTAGGTATTTCCTTGGCAGCTGGACTGTTCTGTTCCAACACCACAGATCCTAAGTTTTCCCAGGGTTCTTTGCTCACTCCCTAGGAAAGGTAGCAACCCCCCCCCCCCCCCCCCCCCCCCNGAAAGGAAGCCCCCCCCCCCCCCCCCCCCGTTTAAGGGGGCATACATAAACAACCGTCTAAAGAAACCAAGCCGATGACTGACACCGGCTCAGAGTTCAACATTTCCTTCCTGACAAACCTCAGGACCAGAGCTCTCCAACCAAGACTGGAATTTGGAGTATACCCAAGAAGGGGCATTGTTTTTGGTACCAAAGATTATTATTTTTTTTAAACCAATACTCCCAAGGAAGACAGGCTGGTCACTTTTCCTACCAGGTACAGAAACAGACAAAAAGGTGCCTGTATTCTTGACACTAGGGAGACTGAGGAGGGCTGCCAGAAGTTCAAGGACAAGCTGGGCAGGAAGAGACCCTGTCTTGAAAGGACTAAAACATCCATTTGGCATGAAAATGTGGCACAGAACATCTGGGACCCTTAGAATCTTGTAAGATGTGGGACTCACGCTAGCTATACACACACACACACACACACACACACACACAAAGGGGCAAGATAGCAGCAAATAAAAAACCATTAAAAAGCAACTACTTTTATTGATTGGTAAACACGAGAACTCTACCCAGAGCATGTGGTGTGCCTCTCCAGCGGGTTCTCATGTGGGCACACTACACACATATGCTTTGTAACAATCGACCACTGGAGTCACAAGCACCAGGGAAAACACCACAAGAAGGCAAAGTGGCTGGGAGGAAGGTATTTGTAGATCTCACCTTTGGGACTGAAATAGCTGGTAAAAATAAAAGGCACCTAATCGGGGTTTGGAGACCTGGCAGCAGGGAACAAAGTCAGTCAAACTAGATCCCCAGTCATGGTCACTTCTCCAACAGCTCACGGAACCCCCAAAAGATATGGAGGTGCCTTTAAGGCAGTGTGTGGTACAAAAGAAGCTGCAAACCTTGGATGAGGAAGCAGAGGACCCTGGCTGAAGACAGGGAGAGAGGCCAATGGCCCAGCAGGCAACTCTTTCCCCCTGCTACCTGCTTCCTGGCCCTGGAGTCTCTCCAGCGACAGCTCTTGCTGGCAGTAGCAAGGTCCCTTGGTGCTGGATCCAGAGGCTGCATATCGTGAGCCTCTTTCAGGAGCCATGGATATGGGTCTGTTCCAAAAGGCACAGTGTTGAGGTCAGTTTGGTCGCATAAAGACCATCTCTTATTTGGTGTGTGTGGGGTGAACTACTGGGGGGGGGCACTTTGAAAGTGTGGCAGGTCCCAGACACCACAGCCCACTGTCTCGGCTGGTTCTGGAAGGGGACATTTCCCTTCAAGGCAACAGGAATGAGGAGACCACACCTGCCGGCTGACCAGTCAATGGCAGAAGCAGAAACAAGGGTTTCACACCACCCCCACTTTTTGGCATCACAGACTCACTGACCAGATTGTCATGGCCACAAGGTGATATTCCAGGACAGAGGTCCTGACATTGGCCAGCAATCTGACAAGGTAGTTTTAAGACAGCTACCTGGGAAGGGGCACAGGGAGAAGGCATCTAGAAAGGGGCTCAGAACTGGAGGAAAGGGGAGGAATCAGGACCCCCCTGCCAGGTGGGCTGTCAAACTGTCCCATCACATAAATGGCACAGGGATATTGCTTCTCAGCTAGGAAGGAAACACAAGCTCCCGAAAGTGGGAGTGGATTGTCAGGGAAAATGGTACCCAAGAATGGTCCACTCAGTAGGCAGGGCTTTGCACCAGACTCAACTACAGAAAACGTCTGCCCGACAGTCTAAGAGACACCAGTCTAGCCAGGCAGCAGGGTGGCAAGCCTGCAGGCGCACCTGCATTCCTGCACTGCAGCTACTAGGGGGCCTTACCTGGCCCTAGCAATCAAACTAGTGGGGAAGATCGCCTTCCCAGGACTCCAAACTGCTACTTCAGCCTCCTCTGGGTTGCAGCCCAGAGGAATGCACTCTAGTGGGCCTAAGCAGGGGTGCAGGTCTGGATCCAGAGCAGAACAGGGTCACTTCTCACTGGGGCTCGGGCCTGCCTGCGGGAAGGCAGCCGCACTGGACTCTTCCCAAACCCAGTAGCACGGAGATACATCTGGGTGCTGGGATGAGGCCTTTCAAACCCTGGCTGGACTTTGGGGCCACAGCTATGGTCAGGAACGACCCCGCATCAGGGACAGAAACTCGAAGAGTCACACAGGGTTCTGTAGACTTCTGCAGGGTCCCTGAATCAAATCTCACAACGATCATCCTTTTATGATGAGGTCAGTGTCTCATCTGCCAAGAACAGAATCCCCACTTCACCACAAAGGCCCTGTCACTGTTGGGCTTGGGAGAAGGTCCGGCCTGCCCTGTCTCTCCCTCCACAGGGCTGGGGAGGGGGCTGTATCAGAAGGCCCTCCCCAGACCCACCTGACAGTAGTTGGGCTAATAAGGTGGGGGAGGGTCTCACTAGGCCAAGGACGGATACATATTGATGAGGCCTTGTTCAAGCAGACAGTCTTGAGCCAGTGGCCAACCAGATTTCCTGAGGCAACAGGACAGAGTAGAATGGAGGCCCAGAGAGGTAGAATCACCAGAGAAACGAGTTCCCAGCCCTGAGTCTCAAGACAGGGCAGAGCAGGCCCCCGGGTCAGGCATCAAAGCAAAACCAGAGACCGGAAGGTGGGTTGGACTTCGGCAACGGTCTCAGTAAGGCCTCAAGTTGAAGAACCCCACGCTGGTGGGGGATTCCTTCACTGTGACAGTGATGAGGTTGGCCGTGACATCTGTGACAAAGACGTGCTCGATGAGACTGCGGGCAGGTTTCCAGTCCTGGTTGGTCTGGATGGATACCGACAGGTTCTGCCCAGCACTGGGGAGCGAGGAGGAATCAGGGTCCGAGTCGGAGCTACTGTTCTCCTCTCCCGTGCTCATCTCGGACAGCGCAGGGGCCTTGCGGCCTTCTCCCGCAGCCGCGTGGCCCTCCTGCCCACCGGAGGCGGCGACGCACTTAACACTGTCCCTCTTGATAGAAGGGGTGGGCAGAGCTGTAGCCTTGGAGGCCAGTTTTTCGCCTTTGCTGGTGTCTGTGGGTGTACCGGTCATGTTTATCCCTGTGGGGCCGCCCCCAGGACCTTTCCCTGTGGCTGGGTTGGTGGCTGGAATGGCCTTGGCGGCTGTGGCGTGGCGGGAGAGCAGGCCCATACCAGGCACACCGTTCTTGACGCTCTGTAAGTCCAGGACCTGCAGGCTCAGTTCCTGAGTGGGGGCCAGCTGGGAACCTGGGCCCCCTGAACTGCCCCCTTTCTGCTGCTCTGCAGCCCCACTGCCAGGGGCCTTCAGGACCTTGCTTCCCGGAGGACTCACCCCCAGCTCCCCTTTCTGCGTCCTCACTTTCAGGTCCAGCCCGAGGCTGCACTTGTTGGCGGCCTGGGCCTTGAGTGCCAGTCGGCTTGCGGTCTGAGCCTGACTCTGGCTCATGCGGTTCATGTAGTGTACAATAGAGCTCTGCCAGCTGATGCCACCACGATTGGGGCTTCCGGTCATGCCTTTCATGAGACTGGCCAGGTTCTCTGGGGTCGCCATGGTGCCGGAGCCACTGCAGGCCTCTTTGGTGTGGGCTTTCAGGGCTGCCAGGCCTGCCACAGGAGCACTAAGTGGAGGGGGCAGCTTGCTGGCTGAGGTCCCCAGGTCCTTCCTGGTGGTCTTCAGCACCTTGGCCAAGCTTACGGGTCTCCGAGCCGCTTTCTGTTCTGGGGGCAGGGGCTTGCGTCCCCGTTTCTTGCGAATGGGATCTTTGAGCTCTGGCTTGGCCACCAGGATCTGGGCTTTCTTCTGAGGCACGGGGTGGGTCTCACGGCCCCGGGGACCCCTCTTGGAGTCCAGATCGCTGTCATCTTCGTCTTCATCCGAAGAAGAGGAGGACGACGTGGAGGAGGACGAAGAACTGCTAGACTTGGACTTGGAGGGAGCATCTGGTTCCTGAAAAGATAAATGGCTGCAATTCAAATCTGTCTGGGTAGCACCAGGTGTCCTGCAGCCAGGGTACCAGGGTCCTCCAGGTCCCAGCAGGCAGGGAGGAGTGACCACGCTTGTCGGGGCTGATCCCATCAAACCCTGGGGCCCTAGGCTTCCCTAGCAGACCCCCTCCCTCAGCTTCATCAACCCACAGAAATGTCTTCTCAGTCACAGGCCCCCTCTGGCTGACGTATTTCTGCTAGGAGGAAAGATGGTGTGGTGTCAGGCTAGACAGGAGGTGAAGCCCTGTGGAATGAAGTCCGAGTAACAGACAAAAGCACACTCGAGCCTATGGACGGAAACCCCTTCCCTGTCCTGCTCCGCTCCTGAACTGTCACGGGGCGGGGGAGGCAAGAGGGAGGATGCCAAGTATGTGGAAGGCATCTGTCTATCATCATAGCAAGGAGCGTCAACAGGACATTTCGAGACGGGCTTAGCATAGAATAGGGGCTTAGCATCACTGCTTTTGCCCCTATTCCCCCCCGCCTGTCTGTCGACCCTGCATGGCCTGGTGCCCTGGATGTGCCCGGCTTGTCCATAATTCCTACACAAACCGGAGCACTTACTGCACACAGGTTTCCCCGGTGGAGCATTTCCAAAGCGAGAGGGTGTTGGGCGCATCTACCAAGTCTGCTGTTGCTATCCGGGAGGCCAGACTACAGAATGGACTTGGGCTGAGACAGGAAGCACCTACGGAGGCCCCGGGATGGGAGGAACATGCACTCTGCTGCCTGCTGGTGCCATCCACTGGCAGAGGCCTGAAGGGGCAACAGGAAAGAGGCCTGCCTACCTCGACAGCTCCCCTGAAGAACCTCTACCCAAACATGGGTGGGTAAGGAGCACAATGCCCATGGCCACTCACCTTGAGCTTAGAGCGCCGGCTGCAGGACGACATGACTGTGTGCTTCCTTGGCCTGCCCCTGGGCCTCTTGCCTCTCTTCCGGTTCTGTACCTCCTTCTCATGTTCCCTGGAGACACAGCACCAATCAGCTTTGAGAAGCCCTGCTTGCAAACCTTGGCTCCAACCTCCACCCTCAGCTCCCGGGGGATTCCTGCAGCTCCAGTTAGCAGCAGCTTATCATCAGTTTTGCAGCAAACTCCTATTGGAAAGCCGTAGCAGAGGTCCAGACCCTGGCTCAGGGGTGTTGGTCCCTATTATCTTTGCAGGCAATCCATTTCACTCATGTTTGGCTAAAACGGAGCTGAGGACAGGAGAACAGAGCTAAAGCCGCCTTTGGGGCTGTCTAATGTGTCCATTCCCATGAAGACTGCCCTCCAGTATGTACCCTCTATGACCTGCTAGCCCAGAAGCTGAGGGCTCCAGTGTGGCTAACACCTGCTTGTCAGGCTTCTCGAAGCCAACTCGCTCACTTATATCACCCCATTCCTGCATTCCTCACACACCTCCAGCATTCTGCGAGGAAGTTATCAAGCCCCCCATCAACCTGGCCTCAGAGTCTGTACCCCTGCAACCCAGGGCTAAGGCTGTGAAGTCACGGAAGCTCAGATTTCAGGCTATCCCACTGGGTATATCTGAAAAGACCCCTGGTGACAAAGACCCCTGTGACATGGCTCGGCAGGTAAAGCACGCGCTGCTAAGCCTGACAACCTGACTTTGATCCCCAGAAACCACACGGTGAAAAGAGACAACAGGGGGTTGGAGAGATGGCTCAGTGGATCCAGAAGACCTGGGTTCAATCCCCGGCATCCACATGACAGCTCACAGCTGTCTATAACTCCAGTTCCCACGGATCTGACACCCTCACAAAGACAGACATGCAGGCAACACAGTGACACACATAAAATAAGAATAAATAGATCATTAAAAATGTTTAAAAAAACTGAGAACAACTCAGGCCTATGGCACATGCCTGCCCCCCCCCTTCCCCCAAGCAAACAGACACATGCAAAATAAAATAGCCAACCACCATCTCCTTGGAGCCCTGGAAAGTGATCTCACATAGAACAGACCTTCAGGAAAACCCCCAGGCTAACCTCCACTGCGAGTTTGAGGGGCATCTCCAGGCCCTGCTGGAAGACCTCCACCTATCTATCCTCTTTGTGACTCTGACCTCCTTACACACAGTGGTTCCTCCCTGACCACGAAGTTAACCACCAGAGGGATGTGTCTGGATGCAGGGAGAGACAGAACACGCACCATCCTGATTTTCTGTCCCATGTTGTAAAAGATCCTATTCCCATGATGGCATCTTTTGAATCCACGTGAAAGAGGTCCCTGCCTCAGGACGACGCCTTTGAGACAGGCTCTTGCTTCACTGGTCAAGCTGGCTTCCCACCTGCTCCAGTGGTCCCCCCCACCTCAGCTTCTCTATCAGCAGGGGCTGCAGATGTGTGCAGTAACACCTGGCCCAAGGATGCCATCCCTCCAGGGCTCAGAGGATCAAGCTATAAATTTAAAAGAAGGCACTGACACTACTACTCCTTTCTAAGTTCCCATAAGTGCAAGCACTCACTCATCCTTGCCAAAACCTACCCCCTCCCCACCCCTTTTGCAAAATGTCCTGTTACAGTGAGAAACACAGGCTGGGCTCCCAGAGAACAAGCCGGCTAGATTGACCCCAGCTGGAGAAGCTTTTGAGCAAACCATTCATCTGCCTCTACTGACAGAGCCAGCTTCTGCAGCAGGAAGGTGTCTCTGCTGCCACCCACATGGTGCTGTGTTCCTGAACCTCGGCACTCAGATGATGGTGACCATAACACACCGTTCCCGACGCCAACCCACCCAACCCTCTGTCTCCCACCTAAGAGCTGAAGTGTCAACTATAACTACGAAGCAGATCCTAGAGAAGCCTTGCACTGCTTCAGGGCTTGAGCAAAACATCACACGCATCTCTCTGAACTGTGGGTTTCAGGCCCCTCTGGGCCCTCTCCTGGGCCACAACCCATCCTGGTGGGGACAGAGGGACAGGCCTACTTTTTACAGCAAGCTTGCAACCCCAATTGCTATCAGCACTGATGTTACTCCACAGAAAGGGCCAAGAGAAACTGGAGTCTGCCCAAAGGTTCATCTTGGAAGTCCCGGCTGTCTGCGGGGGGCCTTAAAGTGCTCTGCCTCTGTAGCTGCTCAAGTAAGCCTAGGCACAGGCTCCTTATGGGGCCTCATGCCACAGCCCCCAGGCCACCATGTCACCAGTCAATTCCACCCCCCCCCCCCCCCCGAGCTGTTAAAGTTCTCACTTCTTCTGGAAGGCTAGCAGCAGCCTTGGGTCCAAGATGTTCTCTTCTGGCTCCCAGCTGTTGTGCCTGGAAAAGCAAAGACCAGGGCTGGTGAGCAGCATCCACTGGGCTGCAGGGACAGCTCCCACAGTCCTGCTGGGGGCAAGGGGCACCAAGCCCAGGCAGTCCTCTGAGGTCCCAGAAGCCCTTGAAGTTAGTTAGCATCATGGCCTCAAACCCACAGGCAAACTGCCACCTCAAGCCCCAAGTCCCAGCAGGCCACAAGGGGACTCAACAGTCAGCGCCTGGGAAGAAAACAAACCCAACAAAGAGCAAAGCTGCTGAGGGAATCCCCCGAGCCTGGCCCTGAGCCAGAGAGGGAAGGGAAGACAGGTAGGGGAGGGGGAGCTGGGGAAGCAGACAGAACAATGTGGCGGACACCACAGAGAGCGCGGGCAGAGCAATGGGGTTTGAGGGGGGCATCGGGAGGGGATGGAGTCCAGAAAGGAAGGTTGCGGGGCAGCTGCAGAAGCCCCTTCCGGGGAAGGCCGGGTCCCTTCCCTTCATTAAGAAGAAAGCAAGCGCGCGGAGTGGAGCGAAGAAGGGGGGCGCCTACCAGTAGGAATCTCAGGTTACAGCGGGGTAACTTGGGCAAGGGGAGGGGGCCGTGTCCCGCGCCTGCCACGGCCGGCTCCAGGGCGGGGGCGCATGCAACAAATGGGCGCCAGAAGCGCGCGGCGAGGAGGAGGAGGGCCGGGCCCGAGGGAACCGGGGTTGGAGGCCTCCCTGCCCGCTCCCCGTGGGCTCGTAAACAAAGGGCATCGCTGTCGGCCGGCGTCCTCCGGGTCTCGAGCCACAGAACTTCCCGCCCGGACCCGAGAGGAGAGGGTCCCCGCGCTGTTCCCACCCAGGCCGGGAGGCGCACGCGGGAAGGCGGCCGCGCACCGAGGACTCACTTAGAGGACCAGCCGCGCCACTTGACCAGGTACTCCAGCTTGCCCTGCGGGGAGAGAAGAGCGGGCGGTGAGCCGCGCAGAGCGCCGGGTGCGCGCGGGGGGCGGGCGGGGACTCACGCACCTTACGGAGCCGCTTGCTTAGAATGCACTCAGCGGCGAAGACCTGCTCGCCCACGCTGCTCAGCTCCTCCATGCCGCCGCCCGCCGCGGCCCGCGCCCCGCAGACCCCGGCCCACAGTCGCACACAAAGCGCCGCCCCCGCCGCGCCCCGCCCCGCGCACGCGCGTCGCAGTCGCCCGCGCTGGGCTCCCCGGAGCTACCCCGCCAATAGGCGCGCGGGGCGGGGCGCGCATTGTTCGCGGTGGCGGCGGCGAGGAGCGGTCCGTGGGGTTGGGCGCACTCTGCGCGGCGTGGAGAGGCTGCGTGTTCCGAGGACCCTGGGGTCTAACCGCCTCGGATCACACGTCCCCGCGGGAAGCCATTGTTTGGGTTGAGAGCGGCGAAGCGGGGAGTACGCGGCGCTTCCTGCCCCCACCAGCGAGGGACGCTGCTCCCCACCAGTCCTCTATAAGTGCATCCCGAAACTACAGGATCTGGGGTGGAAGAAAAATACAGGGTTGGGGTGGGGAACACCAAAAAGCGATTGTTGTTCTCTTCAAGGCTATAGAGAGAAAAAAAAGCAGGTCTCTGGAAGACTGAACTCCAAGTTCTTAATAAAGAGTTGCAAAAATGGGACCCCTAACCCTCGATTTTTAATGTGTGCATGGGGGCACAACCCACTTGCTCTTTTTCTTAGTTTATTTCACTATTTTGGTGACGTCGACGTGGGCTGTAGGGGACGGTGTGCAGACCTGGGTGTGACCTCGGATTCTGTCACAACTCGCTAGGCTCTGCCAGAAAAGTTCTTTGGATCAATTTCCAGTGGTAGAAGTTGGGGTGGCCCGGGTCCTTCCAGGTTGCTCTTTTATTTTCTCATTTAGACATGAATTCCGTTGAGTAGCCTTCTTTGTAAGTTTTGAAGCAAGTCTTGACGAAGGAGGCGTTCTCTCAATAAAGTAGACTCCATTGAAAATCCACTTTCTGGTTTTGCCTCTTTCTTGGACACAGCTGCAAATCCAGCCTCGTTTTTTTGTAGGAACGTCTTTCCACGTAATGGGGAACTTATTTGCGGAGGAGAAACATTTGTTTTGGTTGTAATAGTTTTCTGCCCTAAGAAGAAACATCGGGGAGCCACGCTGGGATTTAGGGGTGTTCTTCAGTTTAGATGTTGGGTTAAACCAGCCACCTTCACTCAAGGCTTTGGAGAGATCTCGCAACTGTTTACAGAGGGGGCAGGGAAAGGGACATTTTCCTGGAGAGCGCAATGACTGCTCATTTAGGGGCTTCAGTGCAGTAGTGGGTGAAACAAACATGAAGGAAGCCGCTGCAGTCTCGCAGCCAGCTCTTTTTGTCTGTGTTCAGATCATCTGGGCAGTAAATGGTAGAGCGGGTACAAAGGTGTGTTTATTGTAATCCTATAAATGGCTGGATCCATTTCAGCTGCTGTTTGTGCTTCAGGATTCCAGGGGGATGTAACATTTACTGTTACAATTTTCCCACTTTCCTTTTTTGGAACCAACACAATTGCTTATTTTTTAAGAACAACAACAACAAAAAAGAACTTAAAAAAATACAACTCTCTTCCTCTCTTTTTGTCTGCTAAGAAGTAGCCAAGAGTCTGATATGAACATACTGGGAAAAAGTTCCCTTCCCTGAAGTATGTCTGTCACACACCCCATCTATTCAACCTTGGACACCCAGATGGAGTAGTTAAGATAATTAATTTGGAGAAACAAATACCACAGACTTGACTGGAATGCAGCCATGAGATCGATGTAGCCTGTGTATGATTCAGAGTTTGTGGTGTTTCTGACTCACAGCTTTGGCATTAGTAGGGTGAGTTAGGATTGATTCTTTTCATTCATGTCATTAGCAGCTACTCTGCATTTCCCGCTAGATGCGGAAGCGAGTCCTTAGCCACTGTCTGACAAGACTGGCCCAGGCTCTGGGCATGAAGGTCGGCACTGGCGATCGCCTGACCCTGAAGGATTGAATTTCAAACTGTATTTCCTTTTACATCATTGACATTCAAATAGCCACTTGAGGCTGGTGGTCGCTCACAGGACACCGGGCCAGTGCAGTAGAACATAAAGATGTGTGTTAAGGGAGTAGTAGCTCTGGACGTCTGCCCTGGACTCCCTGTGCAGACAGATAACCTCAGAACGTTTAAAGAATATGTAGAAATCCAAGCATGTTTTGGGAGTAAATGTCTTGCTACTCTCTGAGCAAACAATAGTGTGGACAAAGTCCTACTTCCTTGTTTGTTTATTTTTGTTTTCTGATGGTCGGGTATATTGGACCCAGGGCCTTGAACATGCTAGGGCAAGCACTTGACTGCTGAGCTACATTCCAACGTCCTTCAGGCTTGGAGAGATGGCTCAGCAGCTAAGAACATGCGCTGCTCTTAACTTGTACAGGTCCCGGATTTGCTTTCTAGTTCCCATTTCCGGCCGCTCACAGCCACCTGTCACTCCAGTTCCAGGAGATCTTATGGCTTCTTGTGGCTTTCCAGGGCACCAGGCGAACATGGTACACATACATCCATGTAGGCAAACACTCAAACACATAATATGAAAACTTTAATATAAAAAGGAAGTAGAGGCAGATGAAAAGGCCATTGCTTAGTAGTGCTTACTGGTCCTGCAGAGGAGCTGGAACTGTTCCCAGCACTTAGTTCACAACTGCCTCTACCTCCATTTCCATGGAATTTGATTCCCTCCTCTGCCCCCTGAGGACACCTGCACACATGTGATGCACATAAACTCATGTACACACATAAATACATAAATAAAAATAAATATTTTCAATCGGGCATGGTGGTGCACGCCTTTAATCCTAGCACCAGGAAGCAGAAGTAGGCAGACCTCTGAGTTCCAGGCCAGTTTGGTCTACCGAGTGAGTTCCAGGACAACCCGGGCTACATGGAGAAACTCTGTCTCAAAAGATCAATCAAACAAACAAAGAAAGAAATGTTTCCATTCCTTGCTTGTGGTTTGAGAATCAGAACTATTAGGGCAAGGAAATCAATCCAGAGTCCATGGGGACACCGGAACTGATAGTATCCAGCCGCCCTGTGCTTGGCAGTTACAATTAGATCCCCTTAGATACAATGTTACACAATAGCATCCCAGCTGCTTGTTGTATGTTCAGCTTTGCTGCTGTGGTCCAAACGTCTGATCTTCCCCATGAGCTAAATTCAGGATCTACGATGCATCTCAATATCTGATGTATAACTCTTGCCATCTCTCAAGCTTCTCTCTGCATTTGCAAAACTGAGGTGTGGCTTACGGCTCACTGTGCCAAGTGATGTGGTTTCTGTATGTATAGTGGGTAAACATTGTCTACACCTCCTTACAGTGTTTATGTGTCAGTCAAAATAACCGGGGTTGGGATGCTTGCCCAAGTTCACAAGCCTTCAGTCTCTAGGCACACAATACAAATATCGACACCCCCACTCCTGACCCTCCATACCTCACCCAGCACTCTCTAGAGACAGCTTGCAGCTCTTACTGTTCGGCGACACTTCCCAGAACAGGTCGTCTGTCTAAGACTTTAATTTGGAGATGAGAAAGAGGAATTTAAAATTGTTTTTAGGGCATCTCTGTGCCCTCAGTCTTGCCCCTGCTTTGTCTGCCCAATGGGGACTCAGTACACTCTCTTAGTTGTACGGAGCTTGCTCACTGAAGCCTTCCAAAATGAGCTGTGTCCCCGGGAACAGCCTGTCTCCTGGTATCATATCTTCTTCCCCAGAATCTGCCCCCAGGTCTTCTAGACCATCTCAGTACCCTTAGAAACCTGCCCAGGTGGGAGACACCCTAAATACTGGGGTCAGGAAGCGATGGAGGCACACTGTAATAGAGGTGCAGAATGGAAGATGGGTGCCAGCTCTTTCTAGGGGGTCCCTGTTGCATGGGGGGGTTTATCTCAAAGGTGTCATTTGTTAGCTTTGCCATCAGATTAGTTCCTCATCCCATTTTCATGCTCTTATAATAATGTTGGGATAAGCATGTTGTTGTTGTTGAGACAGGGTTTCTCTGTGAAACAGTCCTGGCTATCCTGGAACTCACTCTGTAGGCCAGGCAGTCCTCGAACTCACAGAGATCTGCCTGCTTCTGCCTCCCGAGTGCTGGGATTAAAGGTGTGTGCACCACCACTGCCTGGCAGCATCTTTATTCTTGCATGAACAATGTGCTTGCAGAATGGTGTCAGGGACGCTGGGTCAAAGGTCGTGTGACTTACGTGACTTCTTCCTTCCTTCCTTTCCTTTTCCTTTTATTCTTTTTCTCCTTTTTTTGCTGATGGGGGTGGAACGTTCTGAACTCCCTCGGTGTCATTTGTTGTCCATCTGTCCCCGGTTCAGCAGTTCCACCAGGCTGACTTTGGATTTGCTATGCAGCCAAGGATGATCTTGAAGTTCAGTTCCTCCACTTCTGCCTGGGATTACTAGTGTGCAACTCTGCCTGGGGTCCAGGGGGTTTCCGGATGTGATTGCTGCTTCACTGGCAGGGTGGACTGACACACACTAATCACAAACGTGTATGGGACTGACACACTGACCACGGCCTTGCACACCCCACCTCTGCTTTTACCTGAGACCTCTGCCTCAAGGACAACAGT
The DNA here is from genome assembly GCF_014885135.2 of Alexandromys fortis. Classification (NCBI taxonomy): domain Eukaryota; kingdom Metazoa; phylum Chordata; class Mammalia; order Rodentia; family Cricetidae; genus Alexandromys; species Alexandromys fortis. The sequence continues at coordinate 11,697,489 of NW_026067918.1, read as the reverse complement.
TAGATTGAAAGATGATTCGGACTGCAGCTTTTCAGTGTGAAAGGCGTTATTTTCACAATTTTATGTTATTTTAAATCTCTTTTTGGTTTATTTATTTTATATTTGTCGAGTGTTTTGCCTGCATGTATGTATATGTGCCACATGCATTCCTGGAGGTCAGAAGAGGGTGTCGGTTCCCTGGAATTGGAGTGACAAATGCCCGTGAGGCACCATGCAGATGCTGGGAACCGAACCCAGGCCGATCTTAGCTGCTGAGCCAACTCTCCAGCTTGTCTCAAATTTAAAATTAATTTACATTTATGAAGGTTTCAAATCTAGGGCTAAAGAAAGCCTTTACATAAGAACAAATAAGTAGCCTGCGGATTCATGGTGGTGCCCCAGTGTTCAGACCATGGGCGTGCTAACTGTCCTTGCTCTATGCTGGAGGTGGTCCCAAACATCTCCCTTCCTTCTTTCCTTCGTTCGTCGCTTCCTTCCTTGAATTAAGATCTCACTATGTAGCTCTGGCTGCTTTTGGAAAATGCTATGTAGGTCAGCCTGGTCTCAAACTCAGAAATCGACCCGCCTCTGCCTCCCAAGTGCTGAGATTAAAGGCGTGTGCCACCGTACCCAGCATTGGTTTGAGAATGGTGGATTTGAGAGTGGGATTGTAGGTGTCGTTTGGAATCATGTATGTTCTACTCTTCCCTTCATCAATTGGATTACTTCTTGCTGGTGAGACTCCAAACACAGACATGTCCTTTAGACCATACACACACACACACACACACACACACACACACACACGCACGCACACGCACGCACACAGTACACACACGCACTCACACACATGCACGCACACACGTATGCACACACGTACACACACGCACGCACACACGTACGCACACACGCACTCTCACACACACACGCATGCACACACACACGCACACGCACGCACACACGTACACACACGCACTCACACACGTACGCACACACGTACACACATGCACGCACACACGTACGCACACACACGCACACGCACGCACACATGCACACACACAAGCAGAGACTTTTAATCCAGCTGTTGTTGGTGGGTAAGTGTGGAGATAAGCAGGAAGAATTCTAACTGAATTAAAATCCCTACTGCAGTAAAAAGACCCCTTTGGGCTGTCGAGATGGCTCAATTCGTAAAGATACTGGCCTCGACAGAGACCTGACAACCCAAGTTCAGTTTCAGGACCCAGAAGGTGGAAGAAGGGAACTGATTGGGCAAAGGTTGACCTTTGATCTCCACATGTTATGCACACGAGCAAGCACACACATGTGCACACAGATACAATAATAATAATAATATATTAAATCAGTCACACGCATACTTGACAACCTCCTGCCCAACTTGGATTCCTTCTCTGGGGTCAGCAAATGAGATCCTCCAGGTTCCCTTCTGCGGCCTTCACGTCCTGGCAGAAGCAGGCAGTACATTTTCTAAGGGTGGCTCCCTGCTTCTTTCTTATCCACAGATGGTGGCTCACTGCACGACATTCTCTTCCTTGCTTTCTGTTTTAGCAGCATGCAGAGGGGGCACGGGTCACCCAATGGATGCCCGACCTCAGTCCTTTGAAGCCTTGGGTGGATGGCTTTTATTCTGCATCGGATGTCTTATGGTTTCTTTCACGGGGTCTCGCTTGATGGAGGCAGAGTGTCCTCTAGGTCTAGCTCCTACTACAGGGATAAACGGTCCGGGGGGGGGGGGTGGCCTGCGGCTGGGGCATCCCGCCGCCGAGGAAGGGATAGCTTGATGGAAATATTATTAGTGTCACTTGCTGCTCTCCGTGGCCCCAGCACCCTTGGCCTGCACAGCTTCCCTGGGCTCCATGTGCCTTTGGGCATAAATAGTAGAAAATAGAAAATATAAGTACATACCTGGGACTAGCAAGGTGGTTCAGCAGGTCAAAGCCTTTGCTGCTGAGTCTGATGGCTCGTGTCCAAGTTCTGGTGTTCACATGGTGGAAGGAGAGAGAAGAGAGAGAAGCAACTCACTTCCACAAGCTGTCTTCTGACCTCCAGGAATGCACCATGGCACATATATGCCCATATACATACATGCATACATATACACACATGCATTCATATATCCCAAAACACACACACATAACCCCCAAATGAAATAAAGAAATAAAGGGCTGCAGAAGTGCCTTAGTGTTAGGAGGGCTTGCAGCTGCCTGTAACTCCAGCTCTTCTCACCTCCTTGGACACCATCACTCGAGTGTACATATTTTCCCCACCATTCATACAGAATTAACAATAAGATAAAATGTTAAAAGGAATATAGTAAGTATACAAAACTGGAGAGGAACTGAAGCAGTCTTGGGTTTGGCGCAGCGCGCAGTGACTTTGGGGTGTCCGTACCTTAGGAAGCCTGGGTTTTATACGCTCCAACTTCCTGAGTAAGAGGGGCTGTCATGGGCATCAGTGTTTTTGTTTCTTGGGCTAGGACTAACTGCAGCCTTTGATGCCATGGCTTTTGGAGGCTTCCATGCTGGTGTAATCCCCCAGATGGGGACACGTATGCTCCCAGCTGCAGGATGCAGAGGGAGAAAGCATGGAGACCCTTCCAGGGGTCCGCGAGGCCCACTCCTCATGTAGCGGTGTGCGTGCAGACTGTTCAGTGGGAGCTTGAAGGGATGGAGTGGAGGTGAGGAGGTAGGAGCTGGGGCAGGATGTGGATGCTGACAGCTGGGAGCTGTGGTGGCATGGCTGGGCACATCCCCTTCTGGCCGTCATCCTGACGGTTTCTCCTGCTCTGCATTGCCCGCTAATGTGGGTCATAGATTCACCTTGTATGGAGGTGGCCGCAGGCTCAGCAAGCCCCCTGCGGAAGTGTGAACAGTATAAGTTCTGTTCACAGTCCCAGCAAGATGACAAGGGCAGGGATTGCCACATTGAGTATATAAAGGGATACTGGGTCCCGGTCTGCTGGGGTCAGTGTATACCAGGGACAGACAGAAAGGACCAGTGATGGCGTATGTAAGGACACTCACTGGTTTTGCTTAGTCTCACCCCGATCCTTCTGTTTGTATCTGGTGACCACATTCTCAGGTTTTGTTTGTTTTTTCTTTTTCGAGACAGGGTTTCTCTGTGCAGCTTTGTTGCCTGTCCTGGAACTAGCTCTTGTAGACCAGGCTGGCCTCGAACTCACAGAGATCTGCCTGCCTCTGCCTCTCGAGTGCTGGGATTAAAGGCGTGCACCACCACTCGGCCCTATTTTCAGTTTTAAAATCCTTATAGTAAAACCTAAATATTTTTATTACTGCAACATGACATGAATTGCCGGCTGGCTCCCCCAAGAGGGTCCTCTAAAATGTAGCTCTGCCCTGGCGCACACAGCTGCTCTTCTGGCTGGGAGAGCTACCTCAGACCTCTCCAGCATGCACAGTCCCAAGTTTTTCAGCTTATTTAATCTAACTTGTATATTATTCTTCAATTCTCCGTGGTTTAAAACCCATCGTATCAGGGCTTGAATCTCCCAGGCAGGAGATGTTGGCATCTCCTTAATTCCCCAGTCTTGGCCTAGAACTGAGAGCCCAAGCTAGGCCAATAAAAACCTGTGGTTTGTAGATCAATACGGGATGGTTTCATCCCAGGACAGAGTGTGCTTGTGATATGAAGCCCTCCAGTCCTCAGCGAGATTAAAAATCAGTTTAGAGGACCCCGGTAAAGGTTAGCAGATGCACACAAATTCTGGGTGGGGATGTAAGTGGCTTCAGGGTTTGGGGACGTGATTTGCTGATGGGCTTCCAGGTCCTTGAAACCACTCGTGCCTGTTTACTGAACACCTTCACGCGTGAGGATCTCGTAAGGAAGGAGGCGTCATCGGGTGAGCGAGGCATTTATTCCACCTCTGCAGTCACCTACACAAGGATGGGACAGGAAGCCTGGACTCAGACGGATGTGAGCACTGTTGGAATGAGGGGTCATTGCAACTCAAGGTTTAGATCTTGTGTTTCCTCCTTTGCCGCCCATTTCTTCTTCTTCTTCTTCTTCTTCTTCTTCTTCTTCTTCTTCTTCTTCTTCTTCTTCTTCTTCTTCTTCTTCTTCTTCTTCTTCTTCTTCTCCTTCTCCTTCTCCTTCTCCTTCTCCTTCTCCTTCTCCTTCTCCTTCTCCTTCCCCTTCCCCTTCCCCTTCCCCTTCCCCTTCCCCTTCCCCTTCCCCTTCCCCTTCCCCTTCCCCTTCCCCTTCCCCTTCCCCTTCCCCTTCCCCTTCCCCTTCCCCTT